>NC_056054.1:70015112-70318143 GCF_016772045.2 Ovis aries | reverse complement strand
ACCTGGGTTTGATCCCTGGGTCGGGAAGATCCCCTGGAGAAGGAAATGGCAACCCACTCGGGTACTCTTGCCTGGAAAATCCCATGGATGGAGAAGCATGGTAGGCTACAGTTCATGGGGTCGCAAAGAGTCAGACATGACTGAGCGGCTTCACTTTCACTTTCAAAACACTAGGTATAAATGATTAAAGGAAAAAGATCCATCTCTTTTCACTGTATCTCTTTTATAAATTATTTAAAGAAACCAGACCTAATGTTTTTCAAATCTGCAAGAGACCAAAAACTGAAAAATATTATAAAAATGTTAAACCACAAATAAAAATTCCATAAGATCAGAGACAAGATAAAATGAAGAAATAGAAATAATTTATATGTTCACTTATTCACATTTTCAGCACTAAACAACTTATATGTCCCTGCATCCTCTAGAGAGCACCTCTGTCTTAAGAAACATGGAGTCCAATAAGATTTAAGAAACCAATAATTATAATTTAAATAGAGTTAAATGTAAAGTTATTCACTAACATTTTTTACGTATAGCACAAATACATGGTACACAATTTGGTTTAATATCAATTCATATGAAAAAAAGAACTTTAAGTTTTAGTCAACCACCAACAAACCCAGAATGAGCCAAAAGAATATGATGGGACATATTCAACCAAAGAGAGGTAACACAATCTTTTCTTGCAATAACAGAAGCATAATACCTAGAACTTTTAACAGCCTCGTTATATTGTCAGACTATTCCTGGAAACACTCCATTTTGAAATCATGGCACCATATTTCAAGAGTAAACTTTCAAAAACTGAAGAGCAACAAAGACAGAGCTCATAAAGAATGTTTGATGTGAATGGAGATTTTAGCCTAGATGAGAGAACACTTGGTATGTCACTCAGAGAGTGGGAAATATGATTATTGGACTTAACTATTTTAAGAGCTACCTCTACAAAAAATAAGATGGATGGGTTTAGTTTCAAAGAGCAGAACTAGAACCAGTGATCAGAAATTAAAGGTAAATTTCTAAACATTCTTAGAACTGTTTGCTGACTCGCTTATTCAGCAAACATTTAATGGTAAATAAATAAAACTATGGCCTCTAATCCTCCCCAATTTTCTTCATTGATACTTTCATGCATTTACAATTCACTATCACTCTGATACCATAACCATTAACAAAAATAAAGTAGATAATATAAGCAACTAAAAATTAAGGGCATTAAATAACTGTATTTACTTACTCTCCAGGGCCTCCACAATAGCAGTAACATTGCTGGACATTGGTTTTATGACCTGCATCCCATTCAAGGTCTGCCACACTATAGGGTAATGTCTGCTTCATGACTTGCAATGCTTTGGCATTTGGTCCTTTCTTAAGCGCACCACCCCTCTATATTAGAGGGAAAAAGTTATTTAAAAGAGTGAAGGATAAAATTTTAAATATAATTCTCTAATTTTAAAATGCTTCTGAAACTTCCAAAGAAATTTGCATTCTAAATTTCTTACCATATCACAAACTGTTTGACCAATAATAATCTTTATTTATTTTGTTGTCTTTTCTTTCAAATTATTGCCCCAACTCCAAGACCACTATCAGAAAATAAGTGCAAGAATAGTTGCAAGTCACTTAAGCATCATTAGTCAAACAATAAGCAGTACCTCTTTCTACCCAGCACTGACTGCTCACTTCATTCAGATAAACTTTCAACGTGCACAATCATTACGTTGATATGCCTTACAAATTTCCATTTAGGGCATTAGCCCAAAACACTTAAAAGATACCTTTGTTGTTGTTGCAAAAACACACTGTCGACAGAGCCATTTTTCATCTGAATCAATCACACTGGAATCAATATGAGGTGTGTGACACAACTGATGATATCCTTAATATCAAAAAAAGCATAAAGCAAATTCTATTTTATTAATAAATACTGCAACACAATTTAAAGAAGGCATTTTAGTATTCTCTTTCCTACATTAATATATTTAAAAGTGATGACTAAACTTATGGTAAGAGCTTCAAATTACCAACGTAAAGAGTTTTTAATCATTAATGATCAACAGGGGCATTAAGTATATAACAAAATGTTTCCACAAGATTAAAACAAATCAATGCTTACCTTGGCCACACTTATCACATATAACCATTTCATTGGGAGCTTCTGAATACTCTTCTTGACATATTGTACAGACCATTTCCCCACTTCCAGTGGCTCCTGAAATATTTAAAATATACATAAAGAATTGTTCCATATAACAAAACTACTTTTTTGACACAGAGAGCAGCAACACCTGTTTCCCAGATCATAATGGTGTTTTCTCAAGGCAAAGTACTATACACAAAACACTATCTCTCTGCTCCCTAGCTCTGTTCTCACCTTTAACTGAAGATGCCTTACTGTCTGCTTTCACAATTTAATCTGCCTTTTGGCAAAGGGTATAATTTAAAATGCTCTCAGGCAGGATCCCTTACCATTCACTTCCAGTGTTTCCACCATCCTGGGAGGCAGGAAAAGCCAATGTTTCTGAACACTAGAACAACTCTCCAGAACACACACCTACCCATGTACATGTACTCACTCACCCTACACTGCCTAACATCATGAGACTAAAGAAAAGGGGCAAGGAAGATCCATCAATGACTCGTTACTCTCAAGTTAAAGAACATTTATTTTTATTCACTAATTTACAAAAAGGAAAGGCTGAACATTAATTATCAGATCTCCAGCTTCTGAAATATGGCAACATGGTATCAATGTACCCTAAACAATATGACACTGCAACAAAAATGAGGGGTTCCATCATTAATTTTTTACCTGAGTAAGTTATTTCTTCCTTAAACATTTATATTCTAAAAACAATTTTATTCCACAAAATTTAGAATTTCATCACTTTTAACACAATTATAATAATCTCAATTTCAATATACATAAAATATTAATACACACATTTTATTCACATACTAACAATAATAAAAATGTATAATTTTGTGCTATGAGCCAGCACTGTTAGGCTCTTGACAATATTACTTTGTTTAATTCTACAATTTATTAGATAAATACCCTATTTATAGGGAAGAATTAAGACTCAGAAAGATAAAGGAACTATAGTTCAAGGACCCTTAATCAAGTATCAAGGGTAGAATTTAAACCCAGATACACCATATTCTCTCCACTGTGAGCTGTTTCTTTTCATTAATACTATATGCAATGTTTCTTCCATCAAAAGAATTTTTCACACTGTAGGTTTCAAAGAGTGTAACTTTTTTTTTTAAATTTGGCTGAGGGATCTTAGTTGTGGGTTCTAGTAGGTCGAACCCAGGATTCTTGCGTTGCGAGCATGGACTTTTAACCATTGGACCACCAGGGAAGTCTCTCGAAAGTCTAACTTCTAATAGTTGTATGCTATTCTTTCCAGTAGAAATAACCAAATTTACTTTTTTATGACTATTCTTAGATATGCAGGTTACCAAATTTTTTGCTTGTTTTTTCCATTTTTCCATTTTTGTTTTGGCTCTTGTCCTCTCTCCTCTCCTCTCAGGCTCTGTTCACATAGCTGGATGTGGCTTCCCACAGTTTCTCAGTTTATAGCTCCAGTCAGGAGAGCAACCAGACTGCACCTAGAACCTCTCAGTCCAAATCTGCAACTTCCTGGAAAAGGAGCAATAGGCCCAGATTGCAGTAGGTGCCTGATCTCTCATTATAACCATGTAGACTGGTGTGGGGGAAGGCAGTTCCTCAGAAAAGAGGGTGCTGATCCAAAAGACGTACGTGTTCACCTCAAGAAAACAATCCTGAGGAAGCAGAGAATTGCCTTTAGTTGTGATATTCAGTATGTCTTTTTTACCATCAAGTTTACAAAAACTTTCTGTGTAGCTTATTAGCCTTCTTAGTCTCCCTGACTCTAAGCCCAAATGACTATAAAGCCATTTCATCTTAGATGTGCCCAATTTTTTGTTGTTGTTAAAGCTACAGGAAACATTTTTTATCTGGATTTTTTACTTCTGAATTATTTCTTTTGAGTAAACTGCTACAAACGAATCTGTTGTATAGATGAAAGCAAAGAAAACATTTTTATGCATTTAATGCATTTTTATGCATTTAATGCATTTTTATGCATTTAATGCATTTATTGCAAATATCCAAAATAGAAATTTAATATTGCTACCAGCAGTGTACCATATTCACAGAAACCATAACAAATAGTTATTAAGATCAAAATCCTTTTAAAATTATTTAATGGTTTTAATTGTTATCTGTTGCAATGCACATTGCTTTGATTACTAATATGACCATACATTGCTTTTATTTATGCAAATTTTCTAAAAGAATCTTATTAGATGAGTGAAACTACTATAATTTATTAAGTCATTTTGATATATAACTACTATATGCAGGATTCTTACAGGAAGAAATCTATTAAAGCTACACTCCACACTGACATCTGCCATAACGCAATTTCTAGGTTCACTTACTCATTCTATAGCAGCTCCAAGTTATATGTGTGCAAGTTTCTAGGTGTTAGAAAGAATTAAATGGCCCAAGAGCTATCTAAGAATAGTAAAAGGAGCCAGCAAGGAAAAAACAATCAGAGGCCACTGAACTGACATACTGAGTATGCCACATGTAGAACACAACCCCCTCACTTCCACGACAACTTTCTACCTCTGTGTACAATTGGTTTTCTCCTTCCTTTATGGAAGGAAGGATGAGAGAGAAGGAAGAAAGAGAAAGATCTTATATTTAACTCACAGGAACCTCAAAAAGGTGGAAAAGTTGAAAGGGACACATAGCTAGAATCAGTTATCACATGTTTCAGTTCCACCAGAAGGATCCATATTTACAAACTAAGAAAAGGGGGATAATTCTGTATGCAGGCTATTAAGAGCTATTCAGTATCACTACTATTGGAGACATCCTATGCTCCTCCTATTCCTTTTCTCACTGACTCCTCAAGTTGAGATTCAAAACATCATGTAGTCCTTTAAATTGATCAGTCCTAAAAACTGGAAAACAAATTTCTCTAGAAAAACATTTTACTAAAGTTAACAGCTATTGAACTCTCCATCTAATTCCTAAGTACCATGTATAAAAATGGCAACTAGAACATTCCAATTCCATTACCAAAACTTTTTATTCTTTAAAAAAAATTAAGAGTGAAATCAAGAATATGAACACAGCAGTAACCTACCATAAAGTTGCACCTCAGATTCAAATTAAAAACCCAGTTGATAAATACTTGAAAGAATTTGTCTCCTTTCTACATAAGGAGATATAAAAATATCTAAGTGGAGACACATTAACAAATTACAAGAATACCAAAACTGGGGCTTTAGTTTGCAGCTGAAGTACTTGCACTTTTAATATTCATAATTTTTCATAACTATAGCACTTTCATGAAACAGATACCTGGGAAAATGCCTTTATTTAACAGATTTAAAGGGCATGCAACAATTATAGTTTGCAATAAAAAGCATTACAAGAAACATACCTATAACCAAACCAATGCATACCTGTATTCACTTCTACTTGCATCCAAATATAACCTAGTTTTCTCATCTAAATATAAAAACTCATAGCTAAGCAGTAATTTTAAACTATTCTTAAGGATGAGTATTTCTAGTATTCTAAAGCTATTTAATATATCCTAATCCCCCAAAACATCTGGCAAATAGTATGCTCTCAATAAATATTAGCTCTCTATATAACTTCTTACTACTACAGGCAAGTAACAGTTAAGGTGAAGCCCAAAGTGTTACTCATATTAACAGCTAAAATTTTTCTTCAAAGTTCTTAGAAGGGCCCTAACAGTAATTTATACATGTGCATCTGTCCTCTAATCTACTCTTATCAACAGAGCAATTCTTGATTTTCTTATCATCTATAACACAGATAACTCCTTGAAGACTGAATACCACCCTGATTTTTTTTTAAGTTATCTTAATACACTGTACTAAAGAGACAACACTAGAAAATGACAAGTTGAAGAAAATAAAATTTTACTGTAAATCATGTCCAGGGGAAATAGTAGCACCTGCCTGTTTGAATGTCCTTCCAGAGAACCCAGGATTTAGAACTGTCTTCAAATATGATGAAGCAGCTCTGTTTCAATATGTTTATCTGGAAAAGAGGAAAACTTACAGTGATTTCTTTTAAAATCAAAAACAATCTTAAATTTAAATCCAAGATTATTAAAAGTTTACTGCAAAAACAGCAAAAGATGTATTAAGGTAACTTGCCTTTTTGATAGTTCCAAGATAAAACAAGCCATCTGACCATCTAGCTAGGACATCCTGACCCTCTTCAAATTTACATGCTGGCTTTTTGACTTTATGTCCATCCTGTAAAGACAGCTTGGTCAAGGATGTTGGGGTCTTTTGGTTTCGACGTAAAGGAGACCGCTTGTGGACCAGTGAATTACCTGCCCCTGTAGAGTCTCTGTTTAGGAAATAAATAATCACATATAAGACTGATACTTAGAAAGCTTATTTTATACCAATCATGTATTTATCAAAATGTTTTATCCATTAAAAACCTTATAATTAGGGAAAATACTAACAAGTACCTCTCCAGAAACAAAGAAGCTTAAAACAAAATTATAGCAGTTGTCAATATTCATTCAGTGTCAACCCAAGGGAGGCCAGGATTCAGCAACCACTCCAAGGTAACACATTCAGGAAAGCTATAATCAAAATGACAGCTATAAGTGGAAGTGGGCAGGCCATGGTTATGAGCAAAGGATGCGCTGAATCTCGTATTTAGGTTTTTTTAAGTACGTGTGTATTTATTTATTTGGCTGCACCAGGTCTTAGTTGCAGCACACAGGATCTGGGATCTTTAGTTGCAGAATGCAAACTCCTAGTTGAGGCATGTGGGATCTAGCTCCTTGAACAGGAAGGGAACCCAGTTCCCTGTATTGGGAATGCAGAGTCTGGACCACCCTGGTGGTCTTCCCTGGACCACCAGGGAAGTCCCTCATATCTCTTTAGATAAAATAAAAGAAGCTGCATGACATAATTTCATAAGCACTTGATAAAGAATAAGAATGATTATGTCCACTACTACATATACGATAAACAACAAGGACCTACTACATAGCACAGGGAATGGTATTTAATATCTTGAAATAACCAATAATGGGCAAGAATTTTAACAAGAATACATATATAGGGATTGCCCTGGCTGTCCAGGGATTAAGACTCAGCACTCCCAATTCAGGAGGCACAGGTTTGATCCCTTGTCAGGAAACTAAGATCCCACATGCTGCCCAGCCAAAAGAAAGGAAAAAAAAAAGAATACATATATACACACATATATGTATAACTGACGGAGAAGGCAATGGCAGCCTACTCCAGTACTCTTGCCTGGGAAATCCCATGGACAGAAGAGCCTGGTAGGCTATAGTCCATGGGGTTGCGAAGAGTAGGACACAACTAAGCGATTTCACTTTCACTTTTCACTTTCATGCACTGGAGAAGGAAGTGGCAACCTACTCCACTATTCTTGCCTGGACAATCCCAGGGACAGAGGAGCCTGGTGGGCTGCCCTCTATGAGGTTGCATAGAGTCGGACACAGCTGATGCAACTTAGTAGCAGCAGCATGTATAACTGAATCACTTTGCTGTACACCTGAAACACTATAAATCAACTATACTTCAACTGAAAAAAGATTATGCCGCATGTAGTTAAAATATACTAACCAGTGACTCTGGGTAGCTGGGTATATTTAACTCATTGGAACAGTAGTCATGACCTCCCTACAGGGTATCACTACTGAATGAAGCCTTGTTCACTGATGGGAATGCATCACAGTCCCTCAAGTATACTAACGTCTAGAAGTGTAAAAAAACACTGAGAGCCATCAATTTTTACAAAATCATATTCAACTGAGAGGCCAATTGTAAGATCACTTACATTTTTTAAGCATAAGACCCCAAAATTATATACTCCAAAATTACATTGTGACATATATCAATTATTGCATAAAAAGCACAGCACACCACTATCAGCCTTCATAAAGATAACCAAGCAATATGTGTTTGGTGTCATCCTCCCAATTTAGACTTTTAACTAATTAAATGTACAGTAACATGTAAAACTAGGTAGGTGATCATTCTAAAACAGTATAAAAGTTAGGTAAAAATGAAGTAAGTAGGGAAGAAAAAACAGTTTCCAATTGGGAATACCTATTTTCAATACCTAAGGATACACAAATTCTGGGAAATTCTGTCACAAACCACAACATGAATAAACCCTGAAAACATTACGATGAAGTAAAAACAGGCAGACAAAAAAGACAAATAATGTATAATTCCACTCACATGAGGTAATTAGAGTAGTCAAACTGATAGAAACAGAGAGTAGAATGGTTAAGTTCCAGGGGTGTGGAGGAGGGAGGTATGAGAAGTTAGTGTCTATATACCAGTGGATGATTCATGTTGATGTATGGCAGAAACCAACACAATACTGTAAAACAATTATCCTCCAATAAAAATTTTAAAAACTAAATGAATAAATAAAGGGCACAGAGTTTCAGTTTTAAAGATATACTACATTCTAAAAATATCCAAAGGAATAGTGACTGATATTCCACATTTGCTAAAAAAAACATTAATCTATGTAACCAAGAAGCTAAACAAACTCCAAGCAGTATAAATTCAAAGAGATCTACATCTAGACAAAACACAGTAAAAATGTTGAAACCCAAAGAAAATCTTGAAAGCAGGAAGAAAAATAATTCTTCACATACAAGGAAACCCCAGTAAAGCCAACTTCTCCTCAGAAACAATGAAGGCCAGAAGGCAGTGAAATAGCATATTCAAAGAACTGAAAGGGAGGAAAAAACTGTCAATCAAGAATTTTATATACAGCAAAACTGTGCTTTCAAAAATGAAGGTGAAAAAAAGATACTTCCAGATAAACAAAAACTAAGAGAATTTGTTGCTAGCAGAGTTACAAGTAATAAAAAAGTTCATAGGGTTGAAATTAAGTAAACCAAGGTAGAAATTCAAACATGCACATATGTATACACACACACAAAATAAAAAACAAAGAACACTAGGAAAGGTAATTAATCATGAAAGTCAGTATAAATGCATACTTACTCTAAAGCAAACATATGGAACAATATGTACATAATTGTATTGTTAGGGCTATGACATACAAGAGTGTAATATATTTGACAATAACTGCACAAAAGATGGTGGGAACAAAACTGTATTTAAGTAATGACACCATATAGTAGCTCCAACCCATAAGGACAAAGCAAGAAAATAAAAAATGGTGAGTAAATACAAATGAAAAGAATGTCAAGAAAGTATCTACCATATAACCCAAGCAAGTCATTATTTCAAGTAAGAACTGATGTTTCATGAAAAAGCTACTAGTTCAACCAGCAACTCAATGGCACAAATATCTTATATGAATTTCCTATTCTGTCACATATAATACTAAAAATCTAAACTCGAGATTAATATTAAGTGAAAATAATGTTTCATCAAGAATGTTCTCTGGTAGTATAGTGGTTAAGAATCTGCCCACCAAAGCAGGGGACAGAGGTTCGATCCCTGGTCTGGGAAGATTCCACGTGCCTTGGGGCAACTAATCCCATTTGCCACAACTACTGAACCCATAAGCCCTAGAGTACATGCTTCACAACAAGAGAAGCCACCACAACGAGAAACTTGTACATGACAACCATAGTAGCCCACACACAGCCAGGAAGACCTAGCACACCCAAAAATAAATAAAAATTTTTAAAAAGAATGTTCTTAAAAGTGCAATAGGGTTTTCTGTGTGTGTGTGCAGTGTTTTTGTTTAACTGTGAGTGCTCAAAAATAAGTAATACGAGCATACATTGGTGCCTTGTTTCATGCTAAGGCATACACTAGTTTGACCAAACACTGTTTTTACACAATCATACAAAAGTCAATACAGTGGGAAAAGCAAGTAACATATTAGTATTATCATGAAAACAGTTAGGACCTTGCAGACCACCTGAAAAAACCCATTGATCACATTTTAAGAGTCATGCTCTAAAGATATATATCACCATATACTGTTGTCAGGTCAGCATCAGCTGAAGAAAAAGCTCTTCAATACTATAATTAGATGATTTACAAGACTTAAAAACCTGACAAGATAAGTGATAGAAATAAAAATGGAAAACGAGTCACTATAATAAATTTTATCAGCAGGAAAGATCCACATCAGGCTGAGAGTTTTCTCTATCCAGACAGTGAAACAAAATCTTCAAATCACAGTATGAAAATGACTCTATTAGCAAGCAACTTTCTAGAAAGCTATAAATTCAAAGGTCACAGAGACTTTGCTTCCCTTAAAGAAACTAAAGCCTGAGCAACAAAATTAATTATGTGTGAGAAATAACCTCATCAGAATGCCAGGGAGACTACAAGGACCTAGAACCTTCCAATTCTAGAGTGGAATATGTACAAAATTGCAACTGCAAACATTTCCAGATACACTAGTATGCTCTGCCATTGCTTCACCAAATTCTCTCTCCCTTTTTAACCTTTGATGGCAAGGTCTGTCCCCATCTTACTCTCCACTATATTACTCCTACTACACAATAAGCCCTTAGATCATAAGAAATAAACCATTAAAAATTTTTTTCCACTCCTAGTGTTTCCACCCTGATTTTACTAATATTTCTGGCACATCGTATATTAACAATCCTTAATCCAGTAACAGATGCCCTTGATTCCTTATGTCTTACTTCCACTATAACCTTTTTCCCTTCTCTGCTCTTACAGTCGTCTCCCCATTTAGTCTGAAATTAACTGCAACACACACCACCATTCTCCCACCCAAACATTCTACCAAAACCAGGAAATGTGTGTTACTCTTCTGACAGCTGTAGCCTCATAGCTCTGTTATAGGGTACGGTACATAAAGCTCAGAAAGGTTATATGGACTTTATAAAGTTCAAACTCAATTTTAAAAAAGCTATGTAAAATAAATTTTTTTTTCTAAAAATATATGCCAAAATAATCTCAGTTTTGCTCTAAGAATAAGAATAGACTCTAATTTACATTCTAAGGAAAATGCACACCAATATTTTATCAATACAAACACACAGAACATAAATTGTGTATTATCTGAAACTACTTTAATAAAGATATTTTGTAAAAGTATTATCCTACTTTAAAATTCTTCTTCACAAAGAAATTTTAGAGAAAACAAAGTAAGAAAGGGTAAATGACCCATAACACTGAACACAACTCAAACATAACTAGGATAAACAATGTACATCTTCCCTTTTCCCCTGTTACTGTCACTGATTACTTCCCTCCTGTCCAGAATGCATCCATTATTAGAAGTTAAACATTTTTCTAATTTTAGAATGTATTACTTCCTTTCTGATTACAAAGGTAAACACAGAGCTGGTTAAATAAATAATATAAAAATATACACTCAAAAATAAAATTCCCTTCACTGATCATCTGAAACTATCGCAACATTGTTAACTGGCTATACCCCAATACAAAATGCTTTTTGTATTAAAAAATAAATAAAAAATCAAAAAAATAAAAATAAAAACTTCCCATGCTACTTCCTCCCACAAAAGAAAACTATTCATCTCATTTTTCTTATGTATATAATCTACATATAGACATAATTTACATACATATAACAAAAATTAGAATATTGTATACACTGCTCTATAATTTTTCTCACATAACAATATATCTTAAATCAATGTAATGTCCATCTGTATAAATATAAAAGTATGTAAGATAATCTTTACAACAGTTGCTAAGCTCCTTTCCAACTACCACACAACTGAGGAACATTTAGGATTTTCCAATGTTTTAGTATTACTATCACAGGTAATAATACAAAGTTCATCCCTTTACACTTTAGTTTTAAAGCATTCCAAATACTATATAGCATAAATTCAAAAAGAACTGCTGTATCAAAAATATGCATTTTCCCCCTTTTATTGTAGAACATTATAAATACATGCAAAAAGAAGAGATTAAGAAGTGGCAAGAATACACTGAAGAACTATACAAAAAAGTCTCAACAACCCAGATAACCATGATGGTGTGATCACTCACATACAGCCAGACATCCTGAAGTGTGAAGTCAAGTGGGCCTTAGGAAGCATCACTAGGAACAAAGCTAGTGGAAGTGATAAAATTCCAGCTGAGCTATTTAGAATCCTAAAAGATAATGCTGTTAAAGTGTTGCACTCACTATGTCAGCAAATATGGAAAATAGCAGTGGCCACAGGGCTGGAAAAGGTCACTTTTCATTCCAATCCCAAAAAAGGGCAATGCCAAAGAGTTTTCAAACTACTATAAAATTGTGCTCATATCACATTCTAGAAAGTTAATGCTAGAAAATACTTCAAGCTAGGCTTCAGCAGTATGTGAAACTGAGAACTTCCAGATGTAAAAGCTGGGTTTCGAAGCTGCAGAGGAGCCAGAGATCAAATTGCCAATATCTACTGGATCATGAAAAAGCAAGGGAGTTCCAAAAAAACATCTACTTCTGTTTCACTGACTATGCTAAAGCCTTTGACTGTGTGGATCATAACTGTAGAAAATTCTTAAGAGACAGGAGTACCAGACCACCTTACCTGTCTCCTGAGAAACCTGTATGCAAGTCAAGAGGCAACAGTTAAGAAATGGACATGGGGCAACAGGAACATATATATCAATAATTACTTTAAATGTAAATGGATAAAATGCTCCAACCAAAAGACACAGACAAGCTGAATGGATACAAAAACAAGACCCACGTATATATGCTGTCTACAAGAAACCTAAAGACACATATAGACTGAAAGCGAGAGGATGGAAAAATATATTCCATACAAATGGGAAGCAAAAGAAAACTGGAGTAGCAATCCTCATGTCAGACAAAATAGACCTTAAAATAAAGAATATTACGAGAGGTAAGGAAGGACACTACATAATGATCAAAGGACCAATCCAAGAGGAGGACAGAACAATTGTAAATATCTATGCACCCAACATAGGAGCACCTCAATACATAAGACAAACACTAACAAACATAAAAGGAGAAACTGACAGTCACACTAATAGTAGGAGACTTTAACACCCCACTCACACCAATGGACATACCATCAAAACCGAAAATTAGTAAGAAAACACAAGTCTTAAATGATACATTAGATGACATGGATCTCATTATCTTCAGGACATTCCATCCAAATGCAGAAGAATACACCTTCTTCTCAAGTGCACATGGAACATTCTCCAGGCTACACCACATCTTGGGTCACAACTCAAATCTCAGTATAAGAAAACTGAAATCGCATCAAGCATCTTCTCCAACCACAAAGCTATGAGACTATATATCAATTACAAGAAGAAAACTAAGAAACACAAACTCATGGAGATTAAACAACATGTTTCTAAATAACCAAGAGATTACTGAAGAAATCAAAAAATTTCTAGAAACAAATGACCATGAAAACAGGGCAACTCAAAACCTATGGGATGCAGCAAAAGCAGTCATAAGAGGGAATTTTATAGCAATTCAATCCTACCTCAAGAAACAAGAAAAACATCGAATAGACAATTGAATAACTTTATACCTAAAACTGGGAAAAGAAGAACAACAACAAAAAAACCAAACCAAAATTAACAGAAGGACAGAATCATAAAGATCCAAGCAGAAATAAATGAAGAAGAAATGAAAGAAATACTAGTAAAGATTAATAAAACTAAAAACTGGTTCTTTGAAAAGATAAAATTGACAAACCCTTAGCAAGAGTCATCTAGAGAAAAAGAGAAGAATCAAATCAACAAAACTAGAAATGAAAAAGGAGAGGTTACAACAGACAATGCAGAAATACAAAGGATTATAAGAGACTAATATGAACAACTACATGGCAATAAAATGGATAACCTGGAAGAAATGCACAGATTCTTAGAAAAGTTCAATCTTCCAAGACTGAACCAGGAAGAAACCAAAATTATGAACAACCCAATTACAAGCACTGATATTGAGGCTGTGATCAAAAATCTCCCCCAAAACAAAAGCCCAGGACCAGATGGCTTCACAGGAGAATTCTATCAAACATTTAGAAAAGAGCTAATGCCTATCCTTCTAAAACTCTTTCAAAATATTGCAGAGGAAGGAACACTTCTGAACTCATTCTACGAGGCCACCATCACCCTGATACCAAAACCAGACCAAGACAACACAAAAAAAGAAAACTACAGGCCGATATCACTGATGAACATAGATGCAAAAATCCTCAACAAAATCTTAGCAAACAGAATTCAGCACCACATCAGAAAGCTCATACACCATGATTGTTGGGTATATTGCAGGAATGCAAGGATTCTTCAATATACGCACATCAATCAGTGTGATACACCATATTAACAAACTGAAAGGTAAAAATCATATGATCATCTCAACAGATGCAGAAAAAGCCTTTGACAAAATCCAGCAACCATTTATGATTAAAACTCTTCAAAAAAAAAAAATGGGCATAAAAGTAACCAACCTCAACATAGTAAAGGCCATATATGATAGGCTTACAGCAAACATTATTCCCAATGGTGAAAAACTGAAAGCATTACCCCTAAGATCAGGAACACGACAAGGGTGTCCACTTTCACCACTATTATTCAACATAGTTCTGGAAAGTCCTAGCTACAGCAGAGAAGAAAAAGAAATAAAAGGAATCCAGATCAGAAAAGAAGAAAGCTCTCACTGTTTGCAGATAACATGATACTGTACATAGAAAATCCTAAACACAGTATCAGAAAATTACTAGAGCTGATCAGTGAATTTAGCAAAGTAGCCAGATACAAAATCAATACACAGAAATCATTTGCATTTCTATATACTACCAATGAAAAATCAGAAGAAGAAATTAAGGAATCAATCCCATTCACCACTGCAACAAAAAGAATAAAATATCTAGGAATAAACTTACCTAAGGAGACAAAAGAACTTTACATAGAAAATTATAAGACTGATGAAAGAAATCAAAGAATGACATAAACAGATGGACAGATATTCCACGTTCCTGGGTAGGAAGAATCGATATTGTGAAAATGACTATACTACCAAATGCAATCTACAGATTCAATGTGATCCCTATCAAATTACCAATGGCATTTTTCACAGAACTAGAACAAAGAAATTTCACAATTCATATGGAAACACAAAAGACCCCCGAATAGCCAAAGCAGTCTTGAAAAAGAAGAATGGAGCTGGAGGACCAAGATTCTTGACTTCAGGCTATACTACAAACCTACAGTCATCAAGACAGTATGGTACTGGCACAAAAACAGAAATATAGACCAATGAAACAAGATAGAAAGCCCAGAAATAAACCCATACACCTACAGATACCTTACTTTTTACAAAGGAGGTAAGAATATACAATGGGGCAAAGACAGCCTCTTCAATGAATGGTGCTGGGAAAACTGGACAGCTACATGTAAAAAAATGAAATTAGAACACTTCTTAACACCATACATAAAGATAAACTCAAAATGGATTAAAGACCTACATGTAAGACCAGAATAAAACTCTTAGAGGAAAACACAGGCAGAACACTGGATGACATGAATCAAAGCAAGATCTCCATGACCCACCTCCTAGAGTAATGGAAGTAAAAACAAAAGTAAACAAGTGGGACCTGATTAAACTTAAAAAGCTTTTGCATAGCAAAGAAAACTATAAGCAAGGTGAAATGACAACCTTCAGAATGGGAGAAAATAATACCAAATGAAACAACTTACAAAGGTTTAATTTCCAAAATATACAAGCAGCTCATACAACTCAATAACAGAAAAACAAATAACCCAATCAAAAAGTGGGAAAAAGACCTAAACACACATTTCTCCAAAGAAGACATACAGATGGCTAACAAACACATGAAAAGATGCTCAACATCACTCATTATTAGAGAAATGCAAATCAAAACAATGAGATATCACCTCACACAGGTCAGAATGGCCATCATCAAAAGTCTACAAACAATAAATGCTGGAGAGGGTGTGGAGAAAAGGGAATGCTCCAGCATGGTTGGGGGGAATGTAAACTGATACAGCCATTACGGAAGATGGTATGGAGAGTCCTTAAAAAAACTAGGAATAAAACTACCATATGACCCAGCAATCCCATTCCTAGGCATATGCCCTGAGGAAACCAAAATTGAAAAAGACACATGTATCCCACTGTTCACTGCAGCACTATTTACAATAGCTAGAACATGGAAGCAACCTAGATGTCCATCGACAGATGAATGGATAAAGAAGTTGTGGTACATATACACAATGGAATATGACTCAGCCATAAAAAGGAACACATCTGAGTCAGTTCCGATGAGTGGATGAACCTAGAACCTATTATACAGAGTGAAGTGAGTCAGAAAGAGAAAGATAAATATCGTGTTCTAATGCACGTATACAGAATCTAGAAAAATGGTACTGAAGAATTTATTTACAGCGCAGCAATGGAGACACAGACACTGAGAATAGACTTATGGACACCGGGAGAGGGGATAAGAGGGTGAGATGTATGGAAAGAGTAACATGGAAACTTACATTACCATATGTAAAATAGATAGCCAATGGGAATTTGCTGTATGACTCAAGAAACTCAAACAGGGGCTCTGTATCAACCTAGAGGGATGGGATGGGGAGGGAGGTCCAAAAAGGAGGGGATTTATGTATACCTATGGCTGATTCATGTTGAGGTTTGACAGAAAACAACAAAGTTCTATAAAGCAATAATCCTTTCATTAAAAATAAATAAAAATTTAAAAAAAAGAAATGGACATGAACAACAGACTGGTTCAAAATTGGGGAAGGAGTGCAACAAGGCTCTATCTTGTCACTCGGCTTATTTATCTTATATGCACAATACTTCATACAGAATGCGAGGCTGGATGAATCACAAGCTGGAATAAAGACTGCCAGGAGAAATAACAACCTCAGATATGCAGACGATACCACTCTAATGGCATAAAGTGAAGAGAAACTAAAGAACCTCTTGATGAGAGTGAAAGAGGAGACTGAAAAAGCTGGCTTGAAATTCAACATTCTAAAAACTAACATCATGGCATCCAGTCCCATCACTTCATGGCAAACAGAAACAGAAAAAGTGGAACAGTGGCAGATGCTATTATCTTGGGCTCCAAAATCATTGCGGACGGTTACTGCAGCCATGAAATCAAAAGACGCTTGCTCCTTGGAAGGAAAGCTATGACAAACCTAGGAAGCACATTAAAAAGCAGAGACATCATTTTGCTGACAAAGGTCCACCTAGTCAAAGCTGTGGCTTTTCCAGTAGTCATGTACGGATATAAGAGTTGGACCATAAAGAAGGCTGAGCGCCAAAGAATTGATGCTTTTGAACTAGGGTGCTGGAAAAGACTCTTGGAGAGTCCCTTGGACTGCAAGAAGATCAAACCAGTCAATCCTAAACAATATCAACCCTGAATATTCACTGGAAGGACTGATGCTGAAGCTCCAATACTTTGGCCCCTAAGCAAAGAGCCAACTCATTAGAAAAGATATTAATGCTGGGAAAGATTGAGGGCAGGAAGAGAAGAGGGTAAAAGATGTTGAGATGGTTAGATAGCAATATTGGCTCAGTGGACATGAGTTTGAGCAAACTCAGGGAGATAGAGGAGGAAAGGGGAGCCTGGCATGCTGCAGTCATGGGGTCACAAACAGTTGGACATAACTTAGTGATTGAACAACAATAAACAAAACAAGCACAATGAACCATCAGATATTCACCATCCAGTTTCAATTATCATCTTGTGATGGGTATTTCATTTAAACACCCCATTTTGCCCAAAACTCGCATTATGTATATATTTTAATGTGATACTTATTGTCAAATGAATCTCCAAAACAGTACCAATCAACACTCTGACCGGATCAGAGAAGTTACTTGATGGCCCACACCTTCTCCGAAAAGGAGTATCATCCTTTTGCTATTTGACAACACACACACACATACAAGCGTGTTTCTATTTACATTTCTATTACCAAGAAGCTTTCCCCCCCCCCATAAATTTGTTAACAATTTGTGTTTTCTTGAAACTCCAGCTGATGTTCTCAGCCTGTTTTTAAAGCTGAAATGTTAATCCTTCCCATAATGATTTTCAAGAGCACCTTATATATTTCTAATACTTTGCTATTATACAGTTGGAAATATTTTCCCCAGTTCATATCATGTAAAAGTGCCTTGATAAATACTTTTTGATCAGGAAATATTACTTCTGGATGCTCAACTGACCCTGGTCAATAGCTACAAAGCTCTATCGCTCATCTTACATCAATGCTAGGTTGACTCTCATGTTTAAGTTAAAATTTACACAGAAAACCAAAACAAATAAAAGAAGCTGGTCCACCTACCCTTTCTTTAAGCTCTGTAGTCCCTACCTTTGCTCTTGGGTAATGAATGCTCAACACTCATTAAACGTCCAGTCCATACCTTCCTTTTTACAGGATGTTAAAAGTGTAGAGAATACAGCTTCTCCCACATGGAGGTGATGCAGGCTAAACTTCACAATATTAGGCAGTTAATCTTTGGCATATTAAGTTCAATGCAATTCCAATTAAAATCCCAGCAGGATTTTTAAAGGTAAAATACTTCAGAAAATTAATGAAAAAACCAATAGAACTGCTAAATCAACCTTCAACAGAAGAACAAAGAGGGGAAGACTTGTCCTACCAGATACTGTGATGTACTCCAGAGAAAACAGTTCTGTACTGGTAAGAATCTATAACAGCAATGCAACAGAACAGGTATTTCCAAAACAGATCTATTTACAGGAAACTGTTAATGATAAAAATGATACTACAAATCCATACAGACAGGATATATTATCCATTAAACATGTGTTATAGAAACTGTTTCACTTAAAAGGAAAAAAATTTGTATCCCTAGTTCACAATACAAAAAAAGGTGAACTCCAGATGGACCAGACATGAAAGGTAAAATACGAAACATGAAATCTAATTAGAAAATGTAGAATACTGTTTTGATCTTGGAAATGAAGAAGAGATTCAAAAACATGGAAATATTCTGCAAAAGCACAGATGAAAACAGAACAAAATTTATAGCACAATTATCACGCAAACTTAAAAATGCACATGTAACACCATACATAAGAACACATACATACATAAGAATATATTTAAAATATATTAATTATATTCCAGTGGGTATGTTAAGACAATTGGTAAATGAGAGAAGGGATTTGACTGAGGATTGGAGAAACTAGACATATAGTGGCCATAGACTTGGGATGACACTGTATACTAGTGACATACATTATAGGTAACTGAGTAGCAGGACTCAAATCATCTCTCAAAAATATTCATTACTACTATCACTATTTCCTATTTGCCTTTGGCACAGTGGTAAAGAATCCACTTGCCAAGGCAAGAGATGAAAAAGACATGGGTTCAATCCCTGGGTCGGGAAGATCCCCTGGAGTAGGAAATGACAATCTGCTCCAGTATTCTTGCCTGGAAAATTCCATGGATAGAGGATCCCACTGGGCTCAGTCCATGGCATTAAAAGAGTCAGACATGAATGAGCACGCACATGCATTTTACTATTTGACAACACACACATAAAGACTCTATCTATAATATATCTGTACCTATAATGCTATTATTATTAGAGAAGCATTTCATCACTAGTATTGATATCCATCTTGAAAGAAACTGCCTTGATAAAAAGTTTCTTTCCTTGAAATCTAGTGGGAAAAAAAAAAATTAATCAAGTGGAGACCAAGGATTCTACCCACTCCTTTGTTCGCTTCAGTCGTGTCCAACTCTGTGTGACCCTACAGACGGCAGCCCATCAGGCTCCTCTGTCCCTGGGATTCTCCAGGCAAGAACACTGGAGTGGGTTGCCATTTCCTTCTCCAATGCATGAAAGGGAAAAGTGAAAGTGAAGTCGCTCAGTAGTGTTCGACTCTTAAGACCCTTGACTCAAGAACTTGAGAACTAGATGCGTAATTCAAATAGTGTGGCTTTTTTTTTCTCCCCAACCCATTTCCCAATTCATCCTGCAGCTAACTAGGAAATTATCTGAATATTACTTGTGACACCGCAGACAGCTTATTTCATCTGTCTGATATAATCTCTGAGGACTACTACAAGGCTAATATTAAAATATACGAGGGATTTCCCTGGGAGTCCAGTGGTTAAGATACTCCTAGAGCAGGGGGCACAGTTCAAGCCCTTATCAAGGAACTAGTATCCGACATTATGCACAATGCTGTCAAAAAAAAAAAAAAAAAAAAGAAAGGAAAAAAAAGATTATTATATATATGTAACTGAATCACTTTGCTGTACACATGAAATTAACACAACATTGCTAACCAACCTAGGTCTCCTGCATTACAGGCAGATTCTTAACTGTCTGAGCCACTAGGGAAACCCTCAATCAACTATACTCCATAACAAAATAAAGTTAAAAAAAAAACAAAATACATGAGTTGTGCACTTGACAGTATAATTTCTCAAAAATGGTAGAAGAAATATTAGAAACTCAATGTCCTTTCAGGTTCAGTATTTTTCCTTCAATAAATATTGAATAAGTACTGGACATGGAACAACAGACTGGTTCTAAATAGGAAAAGGAGTATGTCAAGGCTGTATATTGTCACCCTGCTTATTTAACTTCTATGCAGAGTACATCATGAGAAACACTGGACTGGAAGAAACACAAGCTGGAATCAAGATTGCCGGCAGAAATATCAATAACCTCAGATATGCAGATGACACCACCCTTCTGGCAGAAAGTGAAGAGGAGCTAAAAGCCTCTTGATGAAAGTGAAAGAGGAGAGCAAAAAGTTGGCTTAAAGCTCAACATTCAGAAAACGAAGATCATGGCATCTGGTCCCATCACTTCATGGGAAACAGATGGGGAAACAGTGTCAGACTTTATTTTTCTGGGCTCCAAAATCACCACAGATGGTGACTGCAGCCATGAAATTAAGACGCTTACTCCTTGGAAGAAAAGTTATGACCAACCTAGATAGTATATTCAAAAGCAGAGACATTACTTTGCTGACTAAGGTTCGTCTAGTCAAGGCTATGGTTTTTCCTGTGGTCATGTATGGATGTGAGAGTTGGACTGTGAAGAAGGCTGAGCACCGAAGAATTGATGCTTTTGAACTGTGGTGTTGGAGAAGACTCTCGACAGTCCCTTGGACTGTGAGGAGATCCAACCAGTCCATTCTGAAGGAGATCAGCCCTGGGATTTCTTGGGAAGGAATGATGCTAAAGCTGAAACTCCAGTACTTTGGCCACCTCATGAGAAGAGTTGACTCACTGGATAAGACTCTGATGCTGTGAGGGACTGGGGGCAAGAGGAGAAGGGGACGACCGAGGATGAGATGGCTGGATGGCATCACGGACTCGATGGACTTGAGTCTGAGTGAACTCCGAACAGGGAGGCCTGGTGTGCTGCGATTCATGAGGTCGCAAAGAGTTGGACACGACTGAGAGACTGAACTGAACTGAACTAAGTGCCTATTCTAGGCCTGGTAAACGAGACAGTCAAGGTTCCTATCTTCGAAGCTCAAGATCTTGGTGGGAAAGACTCAAACAGACCTTTCTTCTTAGTTCTTCAGTTCAGTTCAATCACTCAGTCATGTCCGACTCTGCAAACCCATGGACTGCAGCACACCAGGCTTCCTTGTGCATCAACAACTACCAGCGCTTACTTAAACTCATGCCTATTGAGTCGGTGATGCCATCCAAGCATCTCATCCTCTGTCGTCCCCTTCTCCTCCTGCCTTCAATCTTTCCCAGCATTAGGGTCTTTTCAAATGAGTCAGTTCCTCGCATCAGGTAGCCAAAATTTTGGAGTTTCAGCTTCAGCATCAGTCCTTCCAATGAATATTCAGGTCTGATCTCCTTCAAGATGGACTGGTTGGATCTCCTTGCAGTCCAAGGGACTCTCAAGAGTTCTCTCCAACACCACAGCTCAGAAGCATCAATTTTTCGGCACTCAGTTTTCTTTATAGTCCAACTCTCACATCCATACTTGACTATTGGAAAAACTATAGCTTTGACTAAACGGCCCTTTGTAGGCAAAGTAATGTCTCTGCCTTTTTTTTTTTTTAATTTTATTTTACAATACTGTATTGGTTTTGCCATACACTGACATGAATCTACCACGGGTATACATGAGTTCCCATTCCTGAAACCCCCTTCCACCTCCCACCCCATATCATCTCTCTGGAACATCCCCGTGCACCAGCCCCAAGCATCCTGTATCCTGTATCAAACATAGACTGGCGATTCGTTTCTTACATGATAGTATACACGTTTCAGTGCCATTCTCCCATATCATCCCACCCTGTCCCTCTCCCTCACAGTCCAAAAGTCCGTTCTATACATCTGTGTCTCTTTTGTTGTCTCGCATACAGGGTCATCATTACATCTTTCTAAATTCCATATATATGTGTTAGTATACTGTATTGGTGTTTTTCTTTCTGGCTTACTTCACTCTGGATAATCGGCTCCAGTTTCATCCATCTCATTAGAACTGATTCAAATGTATTCTTTTTAATGGCTGAGTAATACTCCATTGTGTATATGTACCACAGCTTTCTTATCCATTCATCTGCTGATGGACATCTAGGTTGTTTCCATGTCCTGGCTATTATAAACAGTGCTGCAATGAACATTGGGGTACATGTGTCTCTTTCAATTCTGGTTTCCTCGGTGTGTATGCCCAGCAGTGGGATTGCTGGGTCATATGGCAGTTCTATTTCCAGTTTTTTAAGGAATCTCCACACTGTTTTCCATAGTGGCTGTACTAGTTTGCATTCCCACCAACAGTATAAGAGGGTTCCCTTATCTCCACACCCTCTCCAGCATTTATTGCTTGCAGATTTTTGGATTGCAGACATTCTGACTGGTGTGAAATGGTACCTCATTGTGGTCTTGATTTGCATTTCTCTGATAATGAGTGATGTTGAGCATCTTTTCATGTGTTTGTTAGCCATCCATACGTCTTCTTTGGAGAAATGTCTATTTAGTTCTTTGGCCCATTTTTTGATTGGGTTGTTTATTTTTCTGGAATTGAGCTGCATAAGTTGCTTGTATATTTTTGAGATTAGTTGTCAGTTGCTTCATTTGCTATTATTTTCTCCCATTCAGAAGGCTGTCTTTTCACCTTGTTTATCGTTTCCTTTGTTGTCCAGAAGCTTTTAATTTTAATTAGATCCCATTTGTTTATTTTTGCTTTTATTTCCAGTATTCTGGGAGGTGGATCATAGAGGATCCTGCTGTGAAAAAATATGGAACACTTCACGAATTTGTGTATCATCCTTGCGCAGGGGCCATGCTAATCTCTGTATTGTTCCAATTTTAGTATATGTGCTGCCGAAGCGAGTTGTCTCTGCTTTTTAATATGCTGTCTAGGTTGGTCATAGCTTTTCTTCCAAGGACCAAGTGTCTGTTAATTTCATGGCTGCAGTCACCATTTGCAGTGATGCTGCAGCCCAAGAAAAGAAAGTCTGTCACTATTTCCATTGTTTCCCTATCTATGTGCCATGAAGTGATGGGATGAGATGCCATGATCTTAGTTTTTTTCAATGTTGAGTTTTACGCCAGTTTTTTCACTTTTCTCTTTCATTTTCATCAAGAGGCTCACCAGTTCCTCTTCACTTTCTGCCATAAGGGTGGTGTCATCTGCCTATCTGAAGTTACTGATGTTTCTCCCAGCAATCTTGATTTCAGCTTGTGCTTCATCCAGCCTGACATTTCACATGATGTATTCTGCATATAAGTTAAATAAGCAGGGTGACAGTATACAGCCTTGACATACTCCTTTCCCAATTTGGAACCAGTCTGTTGTCCCATGTCCAGTTCTAACTGTTGCTTCCTGACCTGCATACAGATTTCTCAGGAAGCAGATCTGGTATTCCCATCTCTTGAAGAATTTTCCACAGTTTGCTGTGATCTACACAGTCAAAGGCTTTGATGTAATCAATAAAGGAGATGTTTTTCTGGAATTCTCTTGCTTTTTCTATGATCCAATGGATGTCAGCAATTTGATCTCTGGTTCCTCTGCCTTTTCTAAATCCAGCTTGAACACCTGGAAATTCAAGGTTCATGGACTGTTGAAGACTGGCTTGGAGAATTTTCAGCATTACTTGGCTAGCATGTGAGATGAGTCCAATTGTGCAGTAGTTTGAACATTCTTTGGCATTGCCCTTCCTTGGGATTGGAATGAAAACTTAAGTTCTTAGGGCTGATTCAAGCCCAGCCACCAAGTTCAGGTTACATGCTTTCTTAGTATACTATATATAGCTCTCCAATCACTGTACTTTCCACACTGTGCTCCATTTGCACAGTGGAGCACTAATTTGTCTTTACTTCTCAACCCTTCTCTGAGAGGGGAAAAGACTGTCCCAGTTTTGTTTACCAATACTTCCCAGGTACACAGCACAGTGCTCAGAATGCAGTAGAAACACAGTAATCAATAAATTATCAGCAGGACTCTTAATTAAAAACAGTCTAAGAGCCAAACAAGTGACTCACCTCCCTGATAGGAACTTCTGTCCCTCTATTGTGCTTAAGGTTTCCTTATTTTTCTGTAATAAACCCAATAAGCCAAGACAGATTCACTACAACCATGTCTCAAGTACCCCTGCCACTAACCTTCAACCCGTAAGTACTTAGCAGCAAAGAAAGCAGGGAAGAAAAATCTAGTCCCAATTCACTACTGCAATCTCCCACTGGAGCACATTCCACCTCTTACTCACCTCAATCCAGAAACTCAAAAGGGTATGCAATAGCAAGAAATGACTAGCACTGCCAAAGGAGAAAGGGAAGGAAAAAAAACCTATTCTGCTGCTACCTTAACCCCAAGCATCTCATGTCCTGATCAATCCCATCTCATCTTAAAGAGTAAAAGTTGCCATCTTGCCCAGGCTCTTTCCTACAATTTCTTCCCTTCCCTACCATGTGTTTGGGATATAATCACATGTGAAGAATATAATGTAACCTAACAATGATGCCACTTCTGATGGGACCTTTCACAAAAATACAGTCAAATTCATGAGGTCAAGCAGGGCCAAAGCAGAGCCCAGATATAAGGGAAGTAGAAGACAATCTACAGAACCTTCACCCTGCATTAAAGCAACAGGGAAGAAATTCTCTTTTGAGGCAAATATAGCAAAATGAAGTTTGAGGTTGGCTGCCTTCTGACTGGCTATGGTTTCACTGTAGAACATCTAACGGAAACAGGGTTGGACCTAGAGGACAGACAACATAAGCAGGCAGCTTTATGGCTGCTCTACTCAAGTGCTTAGTTTTAGAAACAATGAAGACAAAATAATGATTACATTTTTTAAATCAAGTATTACAGAAAGGATTAAAATGAAATGCAGTAGTTCCCCACCAATCCCTTCCCATATTTCAGTCCTGCTCTCCAGAGACTGATGCTTTCACCCATTTCTCTTGGGAGGTATCACCATATTTCTAAATAATGTGCTTATATTTCTCTTTTTTAATTGTTCAACTTCAGATCTTAACTATTTATTATAAAAACAATAATCACCAAACCCCTTCCTCTACAAATCTTACTGGACTATTTTCAAGAAATCAATGAAGTGTTTTACTCAGCTAAATGGCATACATTTATTATATATCCTTTCTTATTCACTTTTTATTTTTCCTAAAATTGCTTATTAATATACTAGTTTAGTGTCTCCTTAGTTCAAATTGTCAGACTGTCAATTTTTTTCCTCACATATAAGTTTTACTATTAGAATTCTCCTCATTCCTGAACCAATCTGCACTAATAATCTTCTAGGCCCCATCACCTTTGAAGTTTCCCTTATCACTTTATTTTCTGGATCATATATTCTTTTGTTGAACCAGCGGCTTGCAATAAAAAGATGTGTGCATGTACATATTCTGAATCTTTATGTATCTAAAACTATTCAGTCCTAGAGAGTTTTATGTTGAAAATAATTCTCTCAGAAGTCTGACTGAACTCCTAAACTACATCCAGCACTTAGCACTGACAATGAAAATCAGAATTATGCCACTCTGCTTTTTCCTCCCTGGTAGGCTAGTGCTTTTTTCCCTTCAGGAGGTTTTTAGGATCTTCCTTTATCATTGATATCTTCAAAATTCATAAGGATGTGTCTAGATGGAGGCTCTTCTTTTCATCATACTTGCTCACTTCTCAGTAAACCCTTACCATTATCTACTTATTCAGGAATCATTTCTTCAGTTTATCTTGGGCTCTCCTTTCATACAACAGGCTTTCAGTGAACTTTTCCTTGTTCACTGATATTTAAGACTGCTGCTGCTGCTGCTGCTGCTAAGTCGCTTCAGTCATGTCCGACTCTGTGCGACCCCATAGACGGCAGGCAACCAGGCTCCCCCATCCCTGGGATTCTCCAGGCAAGAACACTGGAGTGGGTTGCCATTTCCTTTTCCAATGCATGATAATGAAAAGCGAAAGTGAAGTCGCTCTGTCATGTCCAACCCTCAGCGACCCCATGGACTGCAGCCTACCAGGCTCCTCCGTCCATGGGATTTTCCAGGCAAGAATACTGGAGTGGGGTGCCATTGCCTTCTCCGATTGAAGACTGAGGTTATAAGAATTTGCATGTGAATTCTTCCTTCTGATACAGAACTTAAAGAGTGATGAGATAAGCTTCAGGGTTATTAGCTGGTAAGGCAAAACTTAGGTTGAAAAGCCAAAGTATGAAGGTCTTTCTTCAGAACCCCCTCCACGTTATTTACCTGAAAAGCTAGACAACTGGGTGTGGGTCAGTGGGCAGTGTCCACCTGTTTAAGATACGGACATCTTACTTCTCACAACTGTCGATGTTATCCTCTCCACCGTCACCTTGCTGGAACACTGGTCAGGGTTACCACTAGAGGCTTAGAATCAGCAGATACCTCAGTCCTACAGCTGGGCAACGCTGAGAAGAAACACGCTCAATTAGAGCACAGGTTTAAATTTTGAAACCATTACAGTGGGTAGAAAGTATTAGGAACACTGCAAATAAGTTATATGACAAATTATAGACCAGGCGACTTGGAATCCTAATTCCCATTCACAGTGAATTATGTATAAAATAATACCTATTAAATATGTATATGGCTTTCTTTTGGGGGGAGGAGGCACACTGCACAGCATGAGATCTTAGTTCCCCAACCAAGGATCAAACCTGCACTTCCTACACTGGAAGCAGAGTCTTAACCATTTGAATGCCAGTGTAGTCCCAGATTACACCCTTACTATAAACAACTAACTCATACACTTTTGTCTCCTAAGCTGTTAGTAGCTGAAAACTGGTATCTCAGAACAAATATACTTTTAATTAACCAGACAATTTAAGCAACAAAAACAGTCCGTTCCCCAAACAATTTTGAAGAAGAGGTCAAACGGAAGTTAAGGCAAATATGATGATTCTACCTGTTAAATATCTGCTACATCCCAGGTACTATGCTAGGTGGTAAGAGAAACATATATAACATAACACCAAGGAACCACAGACTAAATGGGGGAACAAAAGGGCATGAAAAAACATTTCCTATAATGAACAAACTCAGAAAGAATTTCTAATCTATCTAGGAGCAAGAGACAAGATCAGTCAAGACTTCATCAACACTCAGCTGATTAACCTGAAACATGAGCAGTAGTTTCCCAGATGAACTTTATAAAGGGCTTTGTAAGCCTAGGGAACATATGCAAAGGCACTAAGTTCCACAACAATACACACTTTTCTAGGTACAAAACTTCAGAGAAAAAGCAGCAAAAAATAACACTGGCCAAATGAAAAATGCATATAAGGCACGCGCGTGTGCTCAGTCATGTTGGACTCTTTGCAACCCCGTGGAGAGTAACTTGCCACGCTCCTCTGTCCACAGGATTTTTCAGGCAAGAATACTGGAGTGGGTTGCCATTTCCTTCTCCAGGGGATCTTCCTGACCCAGGGATTGAACCTGTGTCTCCTGTATTGGTAGGTGGATTCTTTACCACTGAGCCACTTGGGAAGCCTACATATACCCCGTACCTAGCACATAATAGGTTATCAATACCAGCTGAATAAATAAACATACAAATAAATATATGCTATCAAAGGAGAGAAAAGATGGAAACTGTAATAAATCCACAATAATCTATGAACAAGAAAATAACAACATGAATTAGAGTCATGTATAGCAGGGCTTTGAGTAACTTAGTTTTTATACTTTAGGCTTTCCAAGGTTTTCATTTTAGTAATGATATTAAATAATTTTAAAAGTATACTGGACAGATATCTAGAATTAACTCCATGTGGTATTAAAAGCAAACGAGAAATTTAGAATAATTCCCAGGTTTTCAACTTGAGAGAATGGGAGGATAATACAAGGGAAATTAGGAGGAAAACAGCAGCCATGTTAAATTATCTGTTTCATCAAAGAACAGATGTCTATTAGACAAAATATTTATAAACACTGACCATATACTAAGACATAAAACAAGTCTCAACAAATTTCAAGCTATAAAAATCATAAGCCATATGGCTTATGTTCTCTGACTGCAATGGTATAGAACTAAAAAGCCATAAGAATATAAATTAAAATTTTAAAAACTTAGTCATATACTTCTAAAATAACCCACGGGCCAAAGAAGCAACCATAATGGAAATTATCAAGTATTTTGAGTTGAACAATTATAAAAATATCATATATTAAAACTTTTCAGATATGGCTAATGCAGTACTTAGATAAGTCACTTTTTAAAATATCTATTAATAGAAAAGAAAAACGTTAAGACTTATTTTGTAGCCTAATATATAATGTATCTTGGAGAATATTTCATGTACACATGAAACACATGATGGAATAGAAGAAAGTATATTCTATTCCTTTTGAATGGAATGTTCTGTATATATCTATGAAAATCCACTTGGATCATTTAAGGTCAATGTTTCCTTTTTGAGGTTCTGTCAGCATGATCTATCCACTGATGAAAAGGGAGTATTAAAGTCCCCTATTATTATTGTACTGCTGTGTATTTCTCCCTTGGGTCTCTTAATTATCGTTTAAACATTAAGTGATCCCATCTGGGTGCATAAGTATTTACAAATATTATATCCTCTTGTTGTATTGACCCCTTTACCATTATGTAATGCCCTTCTGTGTCTTTTATTAGTCTTTTCCCACTACAGTGGTATGAAACTACAAATAGATTTTAAGAAAAAAAAAAAAAAGAAAAGAAAAAAATCACAAATACGTAATTAAACGACATACTACTGGACAACCAACAATTCAAAGAAAAATCAAAAGAGATATTAAAAAATATCTTAAGACAAATGAAGATGGAAAAAGAACATACCAAAACATACGGGATGCAGCAAAAGCAATTCTAAGAAGGAATTCCATAGTAATACAGGCCTATGTCAGGAAACCAGAAAAATCTATAGTAAGCAACCTAACTTTACACTACAAGGAACTAGAAAGAGAAGAACAAGGGCAAGAGTTAGCAGAAAGAAGGAAATAACAAAGATCAGAGCAGAAATAAATAAAATAGAGACTAAAAAGACAATAGATATCAAATTGCCAACATCCGCTGGATCATGGAAAAGGCAAGAGAGTTCCAGAAAAACATCTATTTCTGCTTTATTGACTATGCCAAAGCCTTTGACTCTGTGGATCACAATAAACCGTGGAAAATTCTGAAAGAGATGGGAATACCAGACCACCTAACCTGCCTCTTGAGAAACCTGTATACAGGTCAGGAAGCAACAGTTAGAACTGGATATGGAACAACAGATTGGTTCCAAATCAGAAAAGGAGTGTGTCAAGGCTGTATATTGTCACCCTGCTTATTTAACTTCTATGCAGAGTGCATCATGAGAAACAGTGGACTGGAAGAAACACAAGCTGGAATCAAGATTGCCGGGAGAAATATAAATAACCTCAGATATGCAGATGACACCACCCTTCTGGCAGAAAGTGAAGAGGAACTCAAAAGCTTCTTGATGAAAGTGAAAGAGGAGAGTGAAAAAGCTGGCTTAAAGCTCAACATTCAGAAAACGAAGATCATGGCATCCGGTCCCATCACTTCATGGGAAATAGATGGGGAAACAGTGGAAATAGTATCAGACTTTATTTTGGGGGGTCCAAAATCACTGCAGATGGTGACTACAGCCATGAAATTAAAAGATGCTTACTCCTTGGAAGAAAAGTTATGGCCAACCTAGATAGTATATTCAAAAGCAGAGACATTACTTTGCCAACAAAGGTCTGTCTAGTCAAGGCTATGGTTTTTCCAAGTAGTCATGTATGGATGTGAGAGTTGGACTGTGAAGAAGGCTGAGTGCCGAAGAATTGATGCTTTTGAACTGTGGTGTTGGAGAAGACTCTTGAGAGTCCCTTGGACTGCAAGGAGATCCAACCAGTCCATTCTGAAGGAGATCAACCCTGGGATTTCTTGGGAAAGAATGATGCTAAAGCTGAAACTCCAGTACTTTGGCCACCTCATGCGAAGAGTTGACTCACTGGAAAAGACTCTGATGCTGGGAGGGATTCGGGGCAGGAGGAGAAGGGGACAACAGAGGATGAGATGGCTGGATGGCATCACTGACTCGAAGGATATGAATCTGAGTGAACTCCAGGAGTTGGTGATGGACAGGGAGGCCTGGCATGCTGCAATTCATGGGGTCGCAAAGAGTCAGACACGACTGAGCAACTGAACTGAACTGAACTGAACTGATGAAACCTAAGACATGGTTCTTGGAAAAGATAAACAAAATAGACAAATCTTTAGCTAGTTACCAAGAAAAAGAGAAATCAATAAGATCAGAAATGAAAGTGGAGATGTTACAACTGATACAACAGAAACACAAAGAATCATAAAAGACTACAATGAACAATTATACACCAACAAGGACAACACAGAAGAAAACAAATTCCTAGAAAAAAAACAAATTCCTAGAAACATACAACCTGCCAAGAATGAATCATGAAGAGAAAATCTGAACAGATTGAAGTGGAGATGGAACCATTAATTTTTAAACAAACTCCTAACAAACAAAAATCCAGAATCAAATGGCTTCATTGCTAAATTCTACAGAACATTCGATGAAGAATTAATGCAAATCCATCTCAAACGCCTTCAAAAAAATAGAAGGCAAGAGAACAATTCCAAATTCATTTTATGAGACCAGCATTAGCCTGAGACCAAAACCAAAGATTCACAAGAAAAGAAAACCACAAATTAATATCCCTGATAAACACCGATGCAAAAAAAAACAACAAAATAGTAGCAAACTGAATTCAACAAAATATTAAACAATCACACACCATAATCGAGTGGGATCATCCAGAGATGCAAAGATGGTGTAACATTCATGAATCAATCTGATATACAACATTAACAAAATGAATAATAAAAACCACATGATCATCTCAACAGATGCAGAAAAAGCACTTGACAAATGCTAACCTCTTTGACTCACTTCTCAGAGTAATGAAAATAAAAATAAACAAATGGGACCTAATTAAACTTAAAAGCTTTTACACAGCAAAGGAAATCATAAATAAGACGAAAAGACAACACTCAGAATGGGAGAATATACATGCAAATGAAGCAATAATAAAGGGTCAATTTTCAAAATGCACAAGCAGCTCAAGCAAAAAACGGGTGAAAGACCTAACGTTTTTCCAAAGATGACATACAGACTGCCAACAAACATGTGAAAAGATACTCAACATCACTCATTATTACAGAATGCAAATAAAAACTACAATGAGACATTACCTCACACTTGTCAGAATGGCCATCATCAAAAACTCTACAAACAATAAATGCTGGAGAGAGTATGGAGAAAAGGGAACCCTCCTGCACTACTGGTGGGAATGTAAATTGATACAACTACTATGGAAAACAGAATGTAGGTTTCTTAAAAAACTAAAAATAAAACTATCATTGGCAGCTGGATTCTTAACCACTAAGCCACCTGGGTATCACTACAGCAGCATGAAACACGGAAAGACAGTGAAAGTACTCATTTAAAATTCTAAGTGAAAAATAAATAGGGTGAAAATCAACTTTATAACGAGCCAAATTATCGATCAAGAGTGAAGGTACAGACTTCCCTGGTGGTGTAGTGGTTAAGACTCTGCCCTTCCACTGCAGGGCCTGTGGGCTGAATCCCTGGTTGGGGAACAAAGATCCCACATGCCTCTTGTCTTCAACCCAAAAAAAGAATGAAGGCAGTGCAAGAGTATTTTCAAGCCTATGAAATCTGTAAAGACTTATCCCCAAACACACTTTCTCTGACCTTTACAGAAGATACCAAAGAGTGGGAGTAAACCAAATAAAAGGCAGACATAGGATACAAGGGAGTCAACACAGCAGACAGGCAAAGGAATGATGGTGCAGGCAAGCCCCAAGACATCTTTTAGAGCTACAAGTACAGATTAGAGCAGAACTCCAGAAGAGCTCCAGGAGAATATTTCAAGAAAAATAAACATGATTGATTAAGTTACACAACAGATCTCGAAAAGTACACTTCAAGACATTTTACAAACTGTGGCAAGATGAGTGAATATTTCAATGTTCACAGAAAACTAAGCCAATTTTAATTTTAGGTGAAACAACTTTGAAATACAGTTGTATAAGAAAAGAATTCTAGAGATAAAAGCTTAAAATATGTAACAAATTTCTGACATTGTTCTAAGATCTGTGCATGTATTAACTCACCGAAGCCTCATGATTACTCTGTAACATCATACTCTACGTGGCTCATATGTAAGCTATTTTTATAAAATCCTACAAAGGAAAATGGAGTTTGAAATTTTTTGTATAACCATACTGAAAGAATGTTGGAAGAGACTAAATGAGAAAAAATTCTCATTTAACATCACAGGAAGAAAATTCTCAAACTGATGAATCAACACACAGCTACGTTTTCTTTAGCAATATAAAGAAGAAACAGGAGAGCTAACAAGCAGCATGCGGGCAGCGGAAGGGGGTGGGGCCGAAGGTGGGGGGGTGCGTCATGAGGCGAGAGGTGTCCCAGCCACCACCGTTAGTATGCCCAGAGCCACAGTGGAGGTGAGGCACGGACCCCACGGGCTTGGGGCCAGGGCCAGCAGAAGCCCTTCCAGGTGGGTTTCTACAACATCAAGCGGACCCTAGGCAAGGGCAATTTCTTGGTGGTGAAGCTAGCTGGGCATCAAGTCACCAAAACACAGGTTGCAATAAAAATAATTGACAAAACATGATTAGGTTCAAGCCATCTGGAGAAAATACATCAAGAGGTTCACATCATGAAGCTTCTGAATATTCCTCACATCAAAAAACTCTGTTTATCAGTTTTGAATGCATGGAGGTTGACTGTTAAATTTAGGATGAAAATTTAAAAACTTATCTCTTTACTGCAGATGTGTCTGTGCTCAGTAGCTCCTGGGGCAGGCTGCCATTTCCTATTCCAGGGGATCTTCCCTACCCAGGGATGAAACCATGTCTCCTGCACTGGCATACAGGTTCTCTACCAGCAGCATCACCTGGAAAGCCGACACTGCCGAAAAGTCTACCATACAGTGCGAAAAGAATCTGAGTTAAACTAGACACTTCCACCTTGGCAGATAATTATTAAACTTTAAAACTAGCTGCTCTTACTAGTTTTCCTTAACTTGTCTGCGCAAAGGCAGATGTGACCATTTGTCTATCCTGTTTCAAACCGTCCATCAAAAATGGAGACCTGTTACACCTGTGCCCTGATGAGAGCAAGGAACCTGCCATCTAATCCACTTTAAAAACCTACCTCACTCTGTCTGTCCGGCTTGCTTTGTGACTTTATTTTTGTTCTCCTGTTGGAACTAATAAACTGTACCTTTGGGGAAAAGAATAAAAAGAAGAAATACTAAAAGTTAAAAACAGTTGCCTCTAAGAAAGGTAGCGGGAACAGACAAACTGTATTTTTGTTAAAATTTTTTTAATTTTACAACTATTTGATGTTTTATACTCAGCAAGCAATATTTTGATGAATATTAGAAAATTATTAAAGTTAAGAAATACTCTTGGTAACATCAACATCTACAGCAGTGTTTCCCAAAGGAAGTAACAGTTCTGGAATAACAGTTCTACAGAATATTAACAGCCGCTTTATGAAAAGTCATATGAAGAAAAAGTAGGGGGCTTTTTCATGAAGGATTATTCTGAAGCCCTTCATACATTAAGATACACTTCACAGTTTTTTCACAGAACTACCCACACTCCCTTCCCCTTGAACTAGCTCAAAAATCTTACTGTTTTAAGTCAGTTCTCAAATGTAATTAAGTCCACAGACCAGGGTCAATCTACAACAAAGTAAGAAAAGCAAGGATATACTGAGCTTTAATTAAGTTAAAATTATATTAAGCTTTAATTAAGTTAATCACCTGATAGACCATTCTGTATTTTGAGAGCATATCCTTTTCACGTTCTTGGAGCTGAAATATATCTTCTTTTACAAAATAATGGTGATAAGTGGCAGTTTTTTTAAACACTTTTACTTTCCAAAATAAAAAGCTGACAACCTTATGTCAGGACACTACCTCCAGCCCACTAAGAAAAGCGAAAAGTTTATGAAAGTCAAATCTGGGAATCTTACGAAAACTCTTTTAAAAGATGATCAAAACAATCCTCTAAGGAAAATAGTCACCACAGAAATGGAAAGATAACCCAGAGAGAGAAATAGCATTTAAAAAAAAAAAAAAAAAAGACGACTGAGAAAAAGGAGATAGTAACGTATCAGATGTACCTAATAGAGTAGGTTAGGGAAAATAAGCAATAAAAGCTGTTTATTGAAGTTAACCATTCCAAAGTCAACTATGATCACTGAGCTTAAATGCCAGATTGCCGCTACTGCTGCTAAGTCACTTCAGTCGTGTCCGACTCTGTGCGACCCCACAGACGGCAGCCCACTAGGCTCCTCTTTCCCTGGGATTCACCAGGCAAGAACACTGGAATGGGTTGCCATATCCTTCTCCAATGCATGAAAGTGAAAATGAAAGTGAAGTCACTCAGTCGTGCCCAACTCTTAGCGACCCCATGGACTGCAGCCTACCAGGCTCCTCCGCCCTTGGGATTTTCCAGGCAAGAGTACTGGAGTGGGTTGCCAATGCCAGATTACATGGGGCTTTACAAACAGGCTGAGTTTAGCTTACACTTTTTAAGCTCCTCAGAGATCAAAAGATGTTTTGGGATGGGCAAACTTAACCATTAATATAAGCTACTGGTTAAAGAATGAAGAGACTGTTGAAACTAGGTTATTTACTAACCATAAATATTAATAGTCTAACAAACCTACTCTTTCATAAACTGATGATTAAGTCTGACTACTGTGTAAAACATATATTAAAAACAGAATCAAAGAATTTTCTAGGAATGTATCACCTAACAACTTCTAACAAATGGAATTTGCATTTCAAATTACAAGTGAAAAGAAATATATTGCTCTCTAAAACTTTACATAGTGTCTGGCAGAAAACAACAGGTACTTAATAATTATCTCTTAAAAAAATTAATCAAAGCTTATATTCACCAATACACATATATAAGTTAAAAAAAAATCCACCTATCAAGCAAATATCACTATCCTATGAATGCACATATTTTACTATAGAAAAAGCCAAAAACCTTTTAATTGCCTTAATTTCACCTCACTTGAAGACTGAAACTAAAAGCAGAAGAGGCAATTCTCCACCCCAACCTCAGTTTCAGCCTATATCCTCTAGAATTAAAAATAGCTTAGCCATCTAACAGGTCAGGCAATGACAGAGGTGTTTACAATTTCAGTTGAGTGTGGCTTTGGCTCTCTTCGTGAAATTACAGAAAATATACTTTAACACCTTCAAATTTAGGAAAAAATATCAGTTTTATAGAACACTTTCGTATGTTCAGGCTTTTACAACAAGTATATTTTGTGATCACATAAAGATTTTTATAAACTATTAATAAAAGATCATTACTTTTTTAAAAAATTGTAAATGACACTTAAATATAACATATCAAGTGTTTTTGGAACAGCAAAGAAATACCAAACATTTAGAGACAGTATAACATTTCAAAACTATATTGGATTTTTTTTAAAAGATAGTCGGTGCCTTTTCATCATAATATCCACGTCATCTAAACTGTGCAAATAGAAAACAGAATGTCTCCACAATGACATTTTATTATGTAGCTAGTAATATCAGTGTGCATATCCCTCATGATATTAGTTATGAGATGAACAGTTATCTTACATGCAATAATTAGCTATACTGCATACAATAGATAGCAGGTAACCACAGATTTAAAACAACAAAACCGACAACGCTAATGCTGTTTAACTGCTAAGGCGCGTCCAACTCTTTTGTGACCCCAAGGACTGAACAGCCTGTCAGGTCCTCTGTCCATGGGATTTCCCAGGCAAGCATACTAGAGTGGGTTTCCATTTCCTTCTCTTGACCTGGGGATTGAACCCCGTTTCCTGCACTGACAGGCAGATTCTTTACCACTGAGCCACCTGACAAGCCCAAAATGCAAAATAACTCAGCCACAAAAAAAGAAACAATGCCATCTGCAGCAATATGGATGGACCAAGAGATTATCCTGCTAAGTGAAGTAAGCCAGATAGAGAAAAATAAATATTAGATATCGGTTTATGTGGAATCTTTAAAAATGAAAATGAACAAGAAAACAAACTTGTGGGTTATCAAGGGGGAAAAGAGGGGAGAGGGATAAATTAGAGGCGTTTGGGACTAACATATACACACTATGTATAAAAACAGATAACCAGCAAGGACCTACTGTACAGCACAGGGAACTATACTCAATATTTTATAGTAACTATAAGGCAAAAGAACCTGAAAAAAAATACATAACAATCACTTTGCTGTACGCTTGAAACAAATACAACACTGTAAATCAACTACACTTCAATAAGAATAAAAGAAATTCACAAATCCCTTTTTAAAAAAAAAAAAAACAGAAAAAAAAGGCAATGTCGTTAGAACCCAAAACTACATGAGAATTCTCTGAAATTCAGTATAAATACACTGTTAGTAATAGATAAGAACACTCAACCAGGGCTGCATAAACCACTCTTCTAATACAATTCATGAACTGCTATAGAAAAGTCCTCACACTGTCAGTAGAGAGGTTCAAGTATCCATAAGGAAACCTTAAACTGTGGGAAGGAAATTATCATCTCTCTTGTGGTTGAAAACTGGTTTATTTTGTTTCTGTATGTTTAAAACATCTTAATATTATAAAACTATAATTCTAAAAAAGAAACAAAAACTCACCTAGCAATAGTAAAGTGCTATTTGTGCCAGACACTCCTCAAAGAGCTCAAAGTTCTTTTTCTGATGTCTATTAATAACTTTAAAGTCAAATTCCCTGGAGGTTTTCAGTCCCTTTGCCAGATTCCCAGGTTGGGAAATCTGTTGTGGATCCTAGAACTTTCGTATTGCGGGTCCTAGAACTTTCAGGTCATGGAGGGGAGTTCTGACAAAACGTGGTCCACTGGAGAAGGGAATAGCAAACCACTTCAGTGTTCTTGCCTTGAGAACCCCATGAACAGGATGAAAAGGCAAAAAGATATGACACTGAAAGATGAACTCCCCAGGTCGGGAGGTGCCCAATATGCTACTGAAGAAGAGTGGAGAAATAACTCCAGAAAGAATGAAGACACGGAGCCAAAGCAAAAATAACACCCAGCAGCGGATGTGACTGGTGATGGAAAAGTCCAAAGCTGTAAAGAACAATATTGCATCGGAACCTGGAATGTTAGGTCAAACAGGAATTGGGAGTGGTCAAACAGGAGATGGCAAGACTGAACATCAATATTTTGGAATCAGTGAACTAAAATGGACTGGAATGGGTGAATTTAATTCCAATGACCATTATATCTACTACTGTCAGCAAGAATCCCTTAGAAGAAACAAAGTAGCCCCTCACAGTCAACAGAAGAGTCCTAAATGCAGTACTTGGGTGCAAATTCAAAAATGACAGAATGATCTTTGTTTCCAAGGTAAACCAGTCAATATCACAGTAATCCAAGTCTATGCCCAACCACAAATCCCAAAGAAGCTAAAGTAGAATGGTTCTATTAAGACCTACAAGACCTTCTATAACTAACACCAAAAACAGATGTCCTTTTCATCATAGGGGATTAGAATGCAAAAGGCAGAAGGCAAGAGATACCTGGAGTAACAGGTCTGGCCTTGGAGTACAAAATGAAGAAGGGCAAAGGCTAACAGAGTTTTGCCAAAAGAACGCACTGGTCATAACAAATACCCTCTTCCAACAACACAAGAGACGACTCAACACACAGACATCACCAGATGGTCAATACCAAAATCAGACTGATTATTTTCTTTGCAGCCAAAGATGAGAGAAGCTCTATACAGTCAGCAAAAACAAGACATGGAGCTGACTGTGGCTCAGATCATGAACCGCTTATTGCCAAATTCAGACTTAAATTGAAGAAAGTAGGGAAAAATACCACTAGGCCATTTGGGGGGTGTGGGGGGTGTGGGTGTGTGTACACCTTTATATAATTATTTTAATTATTCCATAGATTAGCTTTAAGAAACAATGTCATCAATATTCATGATGTCACCAAAATTGATTCTATGAGGGAAAAGTATGCTATAAAACTCAAGTAGTGATTCAGAATACACACACATATACACACACACAAACTACTAACACTAATAAATCAGTTCAGCAAGGTTGCAGAATACAAGATTAACATACAAAAATCAACTGTTTCTATAAACTAGCAATGAACAATCAGAAATGAAATTAAGAAAAAATTTGATTTGCAATAGCACCATAAAGGACAAAATATTTATGGAATAAATCTAACCAAAAAGTGGAAAGCTTATACAATGGCAACTACACAACAACAGAGACAGGAATTAAATAAGACCTACATGAATGGAAAAAAAGTCAACTCATTTAAGCTCATAGATGTTAACACTGTTAAGATGGCAATATTTCCCGAACTGATCTACACATTTGAAGCAGTACCTATCAATATCCCAGCTGCCTTTTTTTTTTGCAGAAACTGACAGATCCTAAAATTCACATGAAGGAACAAATACCCAAATAACCTTGAAAAAGAATGACAAAACTACTGTAAGTACTTCCCAATTTCGGAACTTAAAAACAATGGTAATGAAGACATTATGATACAGGCATAAGCACACAAAAATAAATGGGTGGGATGAAATTAAGACTCCAGAAACAAACCATTACATTTATGATCAACTGATCTTTGAAAAGACTGCCAAAATAATTCCATGGAGAAAGAAGAGTTTTTTTAACAAATGGTTCTAGGGAATTGGTAAATGTAAAAAGAATAAAGCCGGGGTTTCCCTGGTGGCTCAGTGACAAAGAAACGCGTGCCAATGCAGGGAACAGGAGTCTGATCCCTGATTCAGGAAGATCCCTTATGCCACGGAGCAACTAAGCCTGTGCACCACAACTACTGAGCTTGTGCACAACTACTGAGGCCCAAATCCCTAGAGCTTAAGCTCAGCAATAAGAGAAGCCACTGTGGTAAGAAGCCCGTGGATGGCAAGTAGAGTAGCCTCTGCTTCCCACAGCTAGAGAAAAGCCCACACAGCTACAAAGACCAAGCAGAGCTGACAAATAATAGAATTAAAAAAAAAAAAGAATGAAGCTGGATACTTACTTCACACTGTATGCAAAAATTTACACAAAATGGATCATAAATCAAATGTAAGAGCTAACACTATTCTTAGAAAAAAAGAATGTAAATCTTTTGTGACTCTGTGTTAGAAAACAGTTTCTCAGATGACATCAAAAGCACAAGTGAAAAAGGAAAAAGGGATAAATTAAACTTGATCAAAAGTTTTGTGCTTCAAAGGACACCATCAAGTGAAAAGACAACCCACAGAAGAAAATAATTACATATCATACATCTGATAGGGGACTTGTACCCAAAATGTACAAAGAATGCTTACAACTCTCAGTGAAAAAAAAAAAAAAGAAAGAATCCAATTTTTCAAATAGGCAAAGGCCCTAAATAGACAGTTCTTCAAAGAAGGTATACAACAGGCCAATAACTATAGGGTTTAAAACATGCTCAACAACATCAACCATCAGGGTAATGCAAATCAAAACCACAAGAGATACCACTGCACACCCACTAGCATGGTTTGGTATTTTGTATTTTTTGGCTGTGCTGGGTCTTCGCTGCAGCACGCGCACTTCTCTAGCTGCAGAGCAAGGGCTCTAGAGCTTGCAGGCTCAGCGGCTGCAGAACTCAGGCTCTCTAGTTGTGGTGCTCAGGCTTCTCTCGTTGCGGTGCATGGACTGTCCAGCTGCAGAGCACAGGCTCAGTATCCACAGCACATGGGGACTATAGTTATGGTGTGCAGGTTTAGCTGCCCCACAACATGTGGGATCTTAATTCCTAGACCAAGGACTGAACCCATGTCCCCTGCAATGGAAGGAGGATTCTTAACCACTGAACCAACAGGTAAGTTCCCACAAGGATGGTTATAGTCAAGAAGACAGACAAGTACAAGCAAGGATGTGGAGAAACTGAACCCTCATTGTTGCTGCTGAGGCTATAAAGGGTGCAGGGCCTTTGGAAAATGGTTTGGCAGTTCCTCAAAACTTTAAACAGATATCATCTGACCCAATAATTCCACTCATAGCTACATACCTAAAAGAGAAATGGAAGCACGTGTCCATACAAACCCTGCATATGTATGTTTACAGTAACATTATTCATAATAGCCAAAAAGTGGGGGGGGGGGGGGGGAGGACAATGTCCAGGGACTTCCCTGGTGGTCCACTGCCTAAGACTCTGCACTTCCAATGCAGGGGACCCCAGACTGATTCCTAGTCAGGAAACTAGCCACAACTAAGAGTCTGCATGCCACAACTAAAGATCCCACAAGCTGCAACAAAGATCAAAGATTCCATGTGTGGCAACTAAGACCCAGTGCAGCTAGCTAGCAAATAAATAGAGTCTAAAAATACACACAGAAAAAAATTAAAAATATGTTGCATCCAAAAACTGAAAACATGATGATGTAAAAAAGGAACAATCAGAATCCACAGACAAGCTCCTAGAAATTAAAAATAAGATTTAAGAAAAAGTTTAATTGAACAGGAAAAATAAGTCAATAAAAATATCCCAGAATATTGGGGAGTGAGGGTGGGGAGTAGGGTAAATGATCAAGAAAATGGACAATATAAAAGAAATGAGGCCATCAACCAAGAGATAATGCATAGGACAAATAAATTTTTTTGACTCGTGTGGATTTGTATTATCATCTCTAAAAACCAGGTCTACTTTCATGTCGATATAGAGCAAAACCCATCACAATATTATAAAGCAATTATCCTCCAATTAAAGTCAACAAATTTTAAGAATTACATCAGTTCAGGTCAGTCGCTCAGTTGTGTCCCACTCTTTGCGATCCCATGAATCGCAGCCAGGCCTCCCTGTCCATCAGCAACTCCCGGAGTTCACTCAGACTCACGTCCACATAGCTCTGCGACCCCACCCCCCAAATCAGGTTACTCTATATACTGCTCTGTAATAAGCCATTAAAAAAAAACATTGTAACAGTAGTTTGAAACATCTTTTCCTATCTAGAAATACATTTCCACAGCACTTAATTTATTTTTGTTAGTTAACATTTATCTTTCATTGAGATACAACTGACATATGCTATACTAGTTTCAGGTATACAGTATGATTTGATATTTGTATATATTTTGAAATGACAATTAAAGTTTGGTTTAACATCAGTTAGCCATACGTCTAGTTAACATCAGTCACAATCTTTTTTCTTGTATGAGAACTTTTAACTTCTACTGTCTTAGCAACTTTCAAATATGCAATACAGCATATTAATTATAGGTCACCATGCTGTACATTATATCTCCAAACTTTATTTTATAACTGGAAGTTTGTACCTTTTGACCTCCTTCACCCATTTTGTCCAACCCACACCCATAATCTGGCAATCACCAATCTGTTCTCTGTATCTATGAGCTTAGGTTTTTTGGTTGCTATTGTTGTTTTAGATCATACAATATCTGTCTTTCTCTGACTCATTTTACTAAGCATAATGCCCTCAAGATCCAATCATTTTGTTGTCACAAATTGCAAGATCTCATTCTTTTTAATGGCTGAATATTTCATTATACACACACCTATACAACCCTACCTCATTTTCTTTATCCATTCATCTATTGATAAGCACTCAGGTTGTTTCCAAGTCTTTGCTATTATAAATTTAGTGCTGCAATGAACATGGGAGGTATATACAGTTGACCGCTGAACAAGTTGGAGGTTAGAGGCACCAACCAACCCCCACACCAACGCACAATCAAAAATCTGAGTGCTCCTATCTCTGACTCAAAAACAAAAGAACTGATAACTCAAAGTCAGTAAGCTGAAATAGTCTTGGATAGAATTACCATCAAATTCTAGCTCATATGATTCCACATTTTGTGATCTCTAATCAAACAAACTTTCCCCCAACACTTACTTAATTTAAAGATCTATAAAGTGAAAATACAGGTACTCTTTTATTGAAAAAAATCCACATAATAGGTGGAATCCACACACTTCAAACCTGTGTCCTTTTAGGTCAACTGTGTACCATTTCCAGTTACTGCTCCCATTTTCTTGAAATAAATACCCAGAAATGGAATTGCTAGATCATATGGTAGTTCTGTTTTTAATTTTTTGAGGAACTTTCATACTGTTTTCCGTAGTGGCTGCACCAATTTACATTCCCACCAACAGTGCACAAGGATTCCCTTTCTCTACATCCTCACCAATACTTGTTATTTGTCTTTTTGGTAACAAACAATCTAACAGATGTGAAGGATTATTTTTTAAATAATAATAAAAGGAAATCTGAAAAGACCCTGATGCTGGGAAAGATTCAAGGCAGGAGAAGGGGACAACAGAGGGTGAGATGGTTGGATGGCATCATCGACTCAATGGACACGAGTTTGGGTAAACTCCGGGATTTGGCGATGGACAGGGAGGCCTGGCATGCTGCGGTCCATGGGGTCACAGAGAGTCAAACACAACTGAGACACTGAACTGAACTGAAAGGAAATTTCCCAAGATGGAAAGACGACAGAAATCTTCAAAATAATAAGACTTTCAAGGTACTGATTTTCAAAAACCCTAAATTCACATGAAACTGCATAATAATGAAAACAGAAGACACAATAAACTTCCAAAGAGAAAAATCAAGTTACTTACAAAAGAATAAGAATCAGAATTAGACTTAAACTTAAGAGAAACACTAGATTCTCTAAGACAATGGATTGCCTCAAAATTGCGAAGAAAAATAATTTTCAAACTAGAATCCCAATCAACCAAACTAAATTTGAAAAACTGAAGGTATATAAAATAAATGTTAAGATCTTAAACCAAGATTTGAGGATTTGGCTCTAGTTAAGTGAGGAAATATCCTCTAAGAAAGAAAAATCATGGGATGCAAGAAATAGAACACCCAACCCAAGAGAGCAACATAGAGAATCCCCATAATGGCAGCCATGAAAAAAATCTAGAGAGCAACCAGTCTGGATTACAAAAAGGCAAAAAAAAATTAAGACTGAAAAGGAATGTAAAGATAACAAAAATGAAGCAGTGGAAGGAGGCAGAGAAATCAAAGCAAAGGAAGGGACTTTTCAATTTGCCTTACAGTAGAGGAATAAAGTCTAAAGCTGACAGAATATGAAAGAAGGTTTAAGTTAAAGAACTAACCAACAAAAAACCCAAAACTGGAAAGGAGAAAAGAGATGTAGGGCCTAAGTGAACTGAATCTTTACTGCAACAGGAATGTCTTTATCCAGCAAAATGTCTAAAGTGAATAAATCAAATAGTATAAAAAGTATCATTTAGCATTATAGAAATAATCAACAGAACAAAGGAATGTAACACTTAAAAAGAAAGCAATTCCCTCACAAAACAGGACTCAGAAGGCCTCAAGACTGTAGCTTTTGATTTTAAATCCTTCTGTTTCTGTACTCTGATACTTTTAGTCAACTACATGTATTACCCAACTAAAGGAAATTCTAAAGTTTAGCATAAATGAAAAATAAACTCAGACATAAGGATCATGGAAAAAGCAAGAGAGTTCCAGAAAACATCTATTTCTGCTTTATTGACTATGCCAAAGCCTTTGACTCTGTGGATCACAAGAAACTGTGGAAAATTCTGAAAGAGATGGGAATACCAGACCACCTGACCTGCCTCTTGAGAAATCTGTATGCAGGTCACGAAGCAACAGTTAGAACTGGACATGGAACAACAGACTGGTTCCAAATAAGAAAAGGAGTCCGTCAAGGCTGTATATTGTCACCCTGCTTATTTAACTTCTATGCAGAGTACATCATGAGAAACGCTGGACTGGAAGAAACACAAGCTGGAATCAAGATTGCCAGGAGAAATATCCATAACCTCAGATATGCAGATGACACCACCCTTATGGCAGAAAGTGAAGAGGAACTAAAAAGCCTCTTGATGAAAGTGAAAGAGGAGAGTGAAAAAGTTGGCTTAAAGCTCAACATTCAGAAAACGAAGATCATGGCATCTGGTCCCACCACATCATGGGAAATAGACAGGGAAACAGTGTAAACAGTGTCAGACTTTAATTTTTGGGGCTTCAAAATCACTGTAGATGGTGACTGCAGCCATGAAAAAGACGCTTACTCCTTGGAAGAAAAGTTATGACCAACCTAGATAGCATATTCAAAAGCAGAGACATTACTTTGCCAACTAAGGTCCATCTAGTCAAGGCTATGGTTTTTCCTGTGGTCATGTATGGATGTGAGAGTTGGACTGTGAAGAAGGCTGAGTGCCGAAGAATTGATGCTTTTGAACTGTGGTGTTAGAGAAGACTCTTGAGAGTCCCTTGGACTGCAAGGAGATCCAACCAGTCCATTCTGAAGGAGATCAACCCTGGGATTTCTTTGGAGGGAAGGATGCTGAAGCTGAAACTCCAGTACTCTGGCCACCTCATGCGAAGAGTTGACTCATTGGAAAAGACTCTGATGCTGGGAGGGATTGGGGGCAGTAGGAGAAAGGGACGACCGAGGATGAGATGGCTGGATGGCATCACGGACTCGATGGACATGAGTCTGAGTGAACTCCGGGAGATGGTGATGAACAAGGAGGCCTGGCGTGCTGCAATTCATGGGGTCGCAAAGAGTCGGACACGACTGAGCGACTGAACTGAACTGAACTGAAGTCAGTGAGACTTAAAAAAGCATTTTTGGTAGCTGTCAGGGTGATAGATTAATTTTCAAAGTTTTTTCATATTTAAATTTTCTACAAGTATATATATGTTATAATATCTAATAATAAAACTAAATGAGAGCTGAAGTTGAAACTATGTTTTCAAAGAACATGTTTTCCTGACTACATAGAAAAGAGAAGCCTACAAACATATGCATGAGGATACAAGGTTAAGGTGAATGCCTTTTTCTGTTTTAAGTATGAAGAGTCTTGACCATTTTCCTAATATGAAAGGAAGATACCAAAAGATAACTGAAAACACAAGTAAGAGAAATTGAATCTTTAAGGGAAAGACTAACCTTGAATCAAAAAAGATACATTTCTTCTGATATGAGGATGGGTACACCTACAGTTAAGCTGGAAGATATGAAAGGCAAAGCTGAAGCAGGTCATGTTTGAGAGCCTCAAGTTTTTTCTAAGAATTGACAAAAATCTGCCTAAGCAGAGGTGGTTAGGAATGTTAATCATCATGCAATGCATAAAACCACCCTAACTCCCTAAAGAAAATAGTAGATTGGAGTAGAAAGTCTCAAGGTATGGTCCCTAGGGATCTACAAGGTCTACAAAGTCATAGCTAGTTTCAAAATAATATTAAGACATATCTGCCTTTTTCACTCATTCTCTCACAACTGTAACGTGGAATTTTCCAGGGGCTAAATGCTACATGATGATTTCACTCTTTAAGATTAATGGGGTATATACGTAAGTATTTTCATTTTTAAATTTTCTTAGTTTTAATTTATCATCAGTAAATATTAAGAGATGACTCTTGATAAATTTTTTGTGATTCTCAATAATTAAGAGTATAAAGGGGGGACACTTCCCTGGTGGTTCCATGGTCAAGAATCCACCTTCCCACGCAGGAACTCGGGTTCCATCCCCGGTTGGGGAGCTAGGATTCCACATGACTCAGGGCAACTAAGCCCTCGCACCGCAACTAGAGAGCCCCTGAGCCATGCCTCGACTAAGACCCCATGCTGCCAAAAATAAACAAATATTTTTTAAAGGACAGAGGGAGTGTAAAGCGCTCCTGAGACCAACAACTTTGAGAATCACTGCACCAGTGAATACAAGAATATTCTAAATTTTTAATCTTTGCAAATGACCACTTTTGTTTGTTCCTCTCTAAATGAACAGCAAAAACTCTTGAAACAAAAAAAAGGAAAAAGATTCTATTCTGCAGCCTGTTTTTGAAAAAGAAAAATCTAAGAGATAGATTTAGACATAAAGTGGAAAATACTATGAGATCTACAAAAACATAAAAGAGGACACGCAGGAAAAACTTGATTTGGAGAATGATTCAATTCCCTTTGACAAATCCCATCAACCTAAAGGAAAGCCAGTGTCCACTGGCTAGAACCTTATTTTAGCTAAGAAGTTCCTAGCAGGTCATTTACTTCCTAGCTAATGGAAAAAAACAAAAACAAAAAACCCTCCTTATAATATCCCTAAATAAGTGGATGATCTAGCCTCTGTTTAAATGTTTCCCTGAAAAGAGAATTCTCTAATTCATAGCACCTAAATGCAATTTTACAAAACCTTTAACAGTTCACAGAGTGCCCAGTCTACAAAGTTCCATTAACTACTTTATTAACCTCTTATTTAAAGTATTTTAAATGAGTATGATGTAAACGGTACTAAAATATTTTTCAAGTATGAAAAACATGTCTATTATTAGTCTTCCCTTTGTAAGCTCTTAGTAATGTTTTAATAAGAACTGCTAAGTTGCTAAACTTGATCCCAGAACAAAATTCAGTACTTCTTAATCCTGGCTGCAAAACAAAATCAACTAGGAAGAATTTTTAAACACAAAAATATACAAAAGCTTGCACCGAATTTCTCAAATCAGAATCTCCAGGGTGTGAGTTCTAGGAAACTGGTCTTTGTTTTGGTTTGGTTTTTCAGTTCTATGGGTGCTTATCTAAGGTGAGTTAGCAGCACTGCTGCTGCTACTGCTAAGTTGCTTCAGTCGTGTCCAACTCTGTGCTACCCCATCTATAGATGGCAGCTCACCAGGTTCCCCCGTCCCTGGGATTCTCCAGGTAGGAACACTGGAGTGGGTTCCCATTTCCTTCTCCAATGCATGAAAGTGAAAAGCGAAAAGTGAAGTCGCTCAGTCATGTCCGACTCTTAGCAACCCCATGGATAGCAGCACTGGTCAACCCAAAATACCAAGAGCTGGTATTTTTCAAATTTTAATATGGTTTTTAAAAATTCAACATTCGGTTCAGTAACACTTCTAAAAATAGTATACTCAACAGGGTACATGGCAGTTTAGCTTACATGTTTGAAGTCATACTTATGAATAGGGAAAAATAAATTATTCATTATTTGACATACTCGTCATCTGGAGAGGAAAGTTGCAGAGGGTGTTTTTATTGTATAGGTTTCATCATAGGTACTTCTCTTGTTCTATACAACTCCTCAGGAAAAGGATTTTGGAAAATAATACTAAACAATTACATTGCATCTAGTTTTTAAAGCACTTTCTCCTTTATTTTCCTTCTTGACCCTCCCAGCAATCCTGCGAATAACACATGTGGGTAACATCCCTGTTTCGTAAGTAAAGGAACTAACTAAAACTGCTGCAGAGTTAGTAGATTAAACAAAAACCCAAATCTTCTGAGTATACAGTCAGTACTTTCCAGTAGACAACTGTGTCTTTCCACCTCAACCCCCCACTACAACCTAAAAACATTGTGGGAGCTTTATCTGCAATATAAACTTCACTAGTAAGAGTAGAGAAAAACAAAAGTTGACTATTTTTAGAACCTGACCAACTGAAACCAAACCAAATTTAACCTCATCTTGCTATGCCTGATTTGGTCCATTTTTGTACCCCTAATTTTTATTTTTTAATCAAACATTTTAGTTTGAGATATTGTATTTTATAAACAGCTGTAAGAAATAATAGATTCTGCGTAACTCTTATCCAATGGTAGCATCTTTGAAAACTGCAGAATAATATCACAAGCAAAAATATTAACATCAATACAGTCAAGATACTAATATTTCCATCATCACAAGGATCCCTTACATTACCTTGTTCCCCTAATTTTTATATATTCATCTTAGGGAACATTTGGAAGTAAACGTGCTAGAGTTCAAGGGGCCACAAAGACTGAGTGACTGAATAACAACTCATTAAGTCCCTACTCAGTTTTATCCATTCAAAGTAACAGAACTGACTTCACAAGCCATTAAAAAACCTTTTATGTTACACCCTTAAAATGTTGGTTAGGACTGTCACCACATAATATTAAGATTCTTAAGCCACTACTATAATATTCCTTGTAGAATGGAATTTTTCAAGCTAAGACAGCAGTTACAGTTTTATGAAACAAAAATTTAAACAGATGTGCATACTGCCAAGATTCCAGTATTTATATTAGGTGAATTATATAAATTAAAGTGAACTGTAATTAGGGAGATGGAGGAGCCTAAGAAAAGCTACATGTGAGCTTACTAGGAAGAAAAAAATATTCTATGATACCATGATAGAATATATATGTAATTATATCCATTTGTCAAAACTGTACTGGAATTAGGGAATGGTTTCTTAGGTATGACATCAAATGCACAAGCAAGGGACTTCCCTGATAGCTCAGTGGTCAAGAATACAATGCAGGAGGCATGCGTTCGATCCCCCATCCAGGAAGATCCCACATGCTGCGGAGCAACTAAGCCCAAGCTCCACAACTACTGAGCCAGCACTCCAGAGGCCAGAAACCTTACATACCTAGCCCATATGCTGCAACTACTGAAGCCCAGAAGCCCTAGAGCCTATGCTCCATAAGACAGGCCACCACAATGAGAAATTGGCACACCTATCTAGAGAAAAGCCTCAGCAGCAATGAAGACTCACCACAGCCAAAAAATGATAACAAAACAAAACAAAACACACAAGCAAAAAAGAAAAAGAGGATAAATCAAACATCTTCAAAATGGAAAACTTTTGTGTTTCAATGGACATCATTAAGTGAAAAGACAACCCACAGGAGATAACTGTACATCATACATTTGATAAGGGACTTGCATTCAAAATACACAAAAATGCTTACAACTCTCACTAAAAAGAGAATCCAATTGTTTTTTAAGAGGCAAAGGACCTAAATAGGCAGTTATTCAAACAAGATATACCACAGCCCAAATAACTACAGGGTTTAAAACATGCAACAGCATTAGCCATCAGGGCAATGCAAATCAAAACCACAATGAGATACCACTGCACACCCAGCAGGATGGTTATAATCAAAAAGACAAGTATAAGCAAGGATTTGGAGAAGGCAATGGCAACCCACTCCAGTACTCTTGCCTGGAAAATCCCATGGATGGAGGAGCCTGGTAGGCTACAGTCCATGGGGTCGCTAAGAGTCAGACTCGACTGAGCGACTTCACTTTCACTTTTCACTTTCATGCATTGGAAAAGAAAATGGCAACCCACTCCAATGTTCTTGCCTGGAGAATCCCAGGCGGAGCCTGGTTGGCTACCGTCTATGGGGTCACAGAGTCAGACACAACTGAAGCAACTTAGCAGCAGCAGCAGAAGCAAGGATATGGAGAAAATGGAACCCTGTAGTTGCTGGTGAGGATATATAAGGGTCCAGGGCCTTTGGAAAACGGTTTGGCAGCTCCTCAAAACTTTAAACACAAAGGTATCATCTGACCCAGTAATTCCACTCATAGCTATGCAACTAAAAGAAATGGAAGTAATGTCCATACAAACCCTGCATATATATGTGTACAGTAGCATTATTCATTAATAGCCAAAAAGTGGGGATAAAACGTCAATGAACCGATGAATGAATAAACAAACTGTATTATGTCCATACAATGAAATATATTTTAACCATAAAAAGGAAGTACTTACTACAAGTGCTACAACATGGATGTACCTTGAAAACATTACAATAGGTTAAAGTAGCCGAACACAAAAGGCCTCAAAAATGTATGATTCCACTTGTATGAAATGTTCAAGATAGGCAAAATACAAACACAGAAAGTAGATTAGTGGTTGTCCAGGGTAGGGGTAGGGAAGAATAAAGAGTGACTACTAATGAATACAGACTTTCATCTGGGGGTAAAGAAAACATTCTGAAATTAGATAATGATGTGATGGCTGCACAACTCTGAATATACTAAAAATCACTGACTTGTAAGTTAAAAGAGTACATGTATGTGAATTATGTACGCGTGCATGCTAAGTCATTTCAGTTATGTCCAACTCTTTGCAACCCCATGGACCGTAGCCCCCAAGCTCCTCTGTCCATGGGATTTCCCAAGCAAGAATAATGAAGTGGGTTGCCTTTTCCTCCTCCAGGGGATCTTTCCAATCCAAGTATCGAACCTGCGTCTCCTGAGGTTCCTGCACTGCAGGTGGACTTTTTACCACTGAGCCACCAGAGAAGCCCAAAATGCTGCCTCTCCCTTATGACTGAGTGCCTGCCCGCTAAGACGCTTCAGTCACATCTGACTCTGCAACTCTATAGACTGTAGCCCGCCAGGTTTCTCTGTCCATGGGATTCTCCAGGCAAGAATCCCATGGATTCTTGTTGCCATGCCCTCCTCCAGGCAATCTTCCCAACCCAGGGATGAACCGATGTCTCTTATGTCTCCTACATGAGCAAGCAGGTTCTCTACCGCTACCCCACCTGGGAAGCTTCCAGGTATATGTATACTACTACTACTACTAAGTCACTTCAGTCGTGTCCAACTCTGTGCGACCCCACAGACGGCAGCCCACCAGGCTCCCCTGTCCCTGGGATTCTCCAGGCAAGAACACTGGAGTGGGTTGCCATTTCCTTCTCCAATGCATGAAAGTAAAAAGTGAAAGTGAAGTCGCTCAGTTGTGTCCAACTGTTCGAGACCCCATGGACTGCAGCCCACCAGGCTCCTCCATCCATGGGATTTTCCAGGCAAGAGTACTGGAGTGGGGTGCCATTATAAATATAAAACAGGCATTATATTTCAAGCTATTAAAGTGTAGAGTTAATGTCTGCATTTCAGTATGTCTAAATTTTCCATTGAAAAGCTCATTATACTTCTGTTCACTTTGTATCTGTTTGAAAGTTTATGTGTAAAAATAACAAATTATTTTAAATAGCAAAGTAAACTAATTTTCCTAAAACTCGTTTCTGTTGTTTCTGACAAAAGAAAAAGAATCTTGCATCTTAAAAAAGACAAGAGACATTGCTACCTTCATTATTCTTTTGCAATGTTATGTGAAAACATATATGACAGAAGACATGGTGTGTGCAAAAATGAAGATTACTTCACCTTAAAAAGTTACAAAGGGAATGTGAATCCCTTCAGTTCAAAGATAGTTCCTTACCTCGGGTTCGTGTGGTTTCCATGGTTAATGGGTGTGACAATTCCTAATAAACGGATGCAATACTGTGCCGTCCCATACAGCAGTCACATATGGCCATTTTAATTTTAGTTTAAATGAAGTATATTAAATTATAAATTCAACTATCAGCCTCACCAGTTACATTTCTAGTATTTAACACCACATGAGCCTATGGCTACCATACTGGGTACAGCAGATATAGACAGCTGCCATCACTGCAGAAAAGTTCCACTAGAGAACACTACTCGAACACATTAAAAAACATCCACAGAGAAACCATCATAGTCCAGTTCCAGGTTGTTATACTGTATTTTGGGCTTCCCAGGTGGCACTAGTGGTAAAGAACCTGCCTGCCAATGCAGAAGATGTACAAGATGCAGGATAGATCCCTGGGTCAGGAAGAGCCCCAGGAAGAGAACACGGCAACCCACTCCAGTATTCTTGTCTGGAGAATCCCATGGACAGAGGAGCCTGGCGGGCTCCAGTCCATATGGCCGCAAAGATTCAGACAGGACTGAAACAATTGAACACACACACACACACTGTATTGTGCTACAAGAAACAAATCTTGAAGAACAGGGAAAACAAAGCATAATATATCAACAAAGAAATACCATTCATGGAAGTTTAGACTAACTAGAGTTAAATTTTACTTTCAGAACGACCAAGCTACAGATGTTGGCCTTGGCAACTGCTCAGAGGCAAACTTCCCCATGTGTTAAACTAGATTATCACTATACTGCCAGTTTCCTAAAGTCAGATGTAAAGATTATGCTGAAATATAAAGCAAAGTATCCTGTCAGTCAAAGGTCTAATGAAAAGGTCTATTTATAATCCATGACATCAAAGAGTTTATGACCCATAGCAAAATACACGGAATAAAATTAATTTCCTACTCGAATTCTGAGGTAACAGGTGTAATTAACAGCATAATTAAATACATTGTTTTACCTAGATATAATGTTTAGCCAGATGATTTCTATACTTCTAAAACTGTGAGAGCGCTTCATCCGGATAGGTATAGATTTCGTTAATGCCCACTGACATGAATGTGCAGTATCAGGAAACAGGTGCACTCTTAATTCAAATATTTTAAAATATTTTTAGCACTTAAAAAAAAATGGAGGCGAACAAATTTAAAATGTGAATTCAAATAGATTTTTATATTTGGAAACCTAGAAAAATAAAAACAAAAAGCTTCATCTCATATTCCCATCCCAAGTTATCACCACAAACGCTTGGAAAGTGAACAACATTCCAAATATCAAGGGATCGAACCGGGGGCTCCCGCATTGCAGGCGGATTCTTTACCAGCTGAGCTCCCAGTGAAGCCCAAGAATATAACAGAAATTTAAAATCAGCTCTTTCCTTGCTAAAACTACTGGGCACTTGAAGCTTAGTCAAATCAATTCTATTTAAAGCATTTCAAACCACCGAAAAGGTCACTCATTAATTGACGCACACTTTATTTTATCCACACTAAATACTTTTAAAGGCACTGTCTTTACAATCCACTACCAAAGAAAGAAATTCTCGAGAATGAAAACATGAAACTGAAACCAACCTACAGCCAAGGTGTACAGAAGGGTCACCTGGAATCAATCTGAAGGAGAAAGTTACTACTACCGGAGCATCTGGAGTCAAATAAGGAACTATATACATACTTCTAGTTCTATACTGACCTCACATGGTGCTTTCTTATATTATACACAAGCCTACCTAGGTTTATATATTTGAATTAGTAAATGGACTCTATCTTCAACCAAACTTAAATGTTTTAAAGAACAGAACAGTATTTCATACCCCTTTTCCCATTGTTCTCGAACCCTTACAGTTCATCAAATCACCCCGATCAATCTATCTCATCTGTTCCCGCTAGTTGCTTCCAAAGAAAAAGTCTAACAACCAAGGACGCCACATTGCAAAACACAGTTAAGAGTTCTGGCACTACTAAAACATGTTAAGAAATCTTGGCAAATTAGTTAAAATCTCTTAAGCCGTAATTACCTCAGTTGTAAAGTGAATACAATGATACAAATCTACATCCGAGCAGGCATTAAGAGTTAGACTTAATTAAACAGAAGAATTGCCTCCGATTTTTGGTGGGCTCTGAATATAAGGTACCTCTCTCCCATCTCACATTTTTCTTCCACTTCTTCCCTTTAAGTTTGCAGGGTTTGCTCTCAGGCTCTACTTAGTGTTCCCCTTAACCTCACACTCCATCCTGCCCTTCTACTCTACCCCATACTCCAATTCCATACAATTTCACCCCCCACCTCGTTTCAAGCGGCTACTTCCCTTTGCGCCCTCTAAGGTCCCAGACAACCCCTTCACTCTGGTCCCCAACATCTCCCTCAGTCCCCATTTCCTAATGGCTCCTCCCCTCGGTTCCCCACCCCCTCATCACCAGGTTCATCCTGCCCCTCCAACCGTCTCCCGCCCCCAGGTTCCTTCCTGCCCCTCCAAACACAGCTTCCCCGTCTCAACGTTTCATCTTGTTCCTCCAACCGACTTCCCCCAATGCCCTGCTCGCTCCTTTAGACCCTATTTTCTCCAGTACCCAACTGACTACTCCTTTCCATCCATTCTTTTCAAGGCACCCCCATACACATACTGCAGCCCCCACCCCCACCTTGAGCCTCCATCTTTCCCTTTTGCTTCCTTTCTTCCTCCTCCCCACCCCCTCCACCTCCTCCGGAAGAGCCTGGTTCCCAGGCCAAGGTCTCTCACCTCATTCGGTCACTTCAGTGGTGCCAACCGCTTCATACAGGAAAAAACAACCAATCACGACCCCGTGGGCGCTTCCCTTGCGAGTCCGAGCACTTACTAGGCACCCGCCCCACCGGGCACCCCGCACATACACACGCACAAACCGAGGTCCTGGGGACGAGGGTTGGGGAGGGGTAGAGTGAGCGTTCTTACACCAGCCTCAAACACAGCCCACTTCGCTACAACCCTTCGCCATTTTGGTTTCCCGCGGACTGCCGGTGCATTCTGGGAGAGCGGAGCGCCTCCGGTGCCGAATGGCAGCTCTCCAGAGCCGCGAGGGGGCGGGGACTGCGGGGCGAGCGCGGAAGAACACCGCGCTCTGCGTCCGCGGCTAGGACTGAACAAAGAAGGACTCTTTGACTTTGTGGTGAACTAAGTCCTTCCGCCGCCGGCGCTAACACAATAGTGAACGGTGTTCTCTGGTGTATTGGCTCTTTCTGTTACAGAGGGAAGCTTGTGTTCAGCTTTCACGTTGCATGTTCTGTTCCTGACAAATAGAACGGTACCCCTTACGTCTTGCCCTGCCAATTTTCTTTCTATGGAGAAAATCTCTTACCTTTATCCTGAGGCCTGTTCGAATTTCATTCAGCGGGGAAGAGGCCCGGGACGTCAGAATCACATTTTGTTCGGAGATTATTGTCCAGCTCCAAATTCCTTCCTATCAGGAGATTTTCACACTTTTTTCCCCGACGATGAAAGATTTCTCTGCTTATCTGCTTTGCAGATTCTTAATAATTGTGATGAAAACTGAGAATAATTTCGTCCTAAGTGGTTTATTTTGGGAATATAAAACTTTCTTGTGCTAGAGCAGACCCTTAGCCTACGAATATTCTGCTGCAGATGTCCTAAGTGACAGAGTGAATGCTTATCTCTGTGACTTCTACTTAGATAAAACCCAACTCCTCTTAATAGGCACATATGGTACCTTTGTTTATAACTGTCAAAATACTCTAAAAATAATTTTTAATTTTTGTCTCATTACTTCACAGGGATAATTAGTACCATGTTTTCCCGTCTAGGAAGACAGCCTCAATCTATCTGCTACCTTTCAAGTTTCACTTTTATAATAACCTATTTTCTCATAAATTTGTCTTCAATCCCCTTCACACTTCTGGTTGAATAGAGTTTAATTTATTTTTAAAAAGGTATACGTGCTGTGCAGCTAAATCTAATCACAGAACATCAGTTTTAGAGAACATTTGGTCTGAATTCCCCTCAACAATTCTTTCAAGTGGTCATCAAGTCTCAGCTTCAACATCTTTAGTGGTTCAGTACCTCGGAGGCAGTCTTGCCGATTTCACAAACGCTAATAATTAGAAAGTCCGTCCTTTTATAAATGTACAATCTGCCTTCCTGTAATTTCCACTTACTGGTCTAACTTTTAGCTTCTTTAGCCACACAAAAGTGTTCTGATCTTTTATACCTTAGAGAAGTCAACGATGCCTGTCTTTTTGGGAAAAAAAAAAAAAAAGTTTACTTTTTCCCTATGTAAACATATGAGTACAAAAGTGCAATCATTTCATTTTAGGAAGCCAGGTGCTCAGGGAATCGAGGGCAGTGAGGGAGTCACAGTAAAATGCAAAGAATTTCTGTAACGGTGGTCTCAGAAATTACTGCTAAGTAAGCAATGGACGTGAATCTGAGTGAACTCCGGGAGTTGGTGATGGATGGGGAGGCCTGGCCTGCTGCGATTCATGGGGTCGCAAAGAGTCGGACACGACTGAGCGACTGAACTGAACTGAAGCAATATTGCCATGGGTTAGAACCTTAAGAAGAAACAAATGTGGAACCTCTCAGATGTACAAAGCAAAACAACTCCAGTCCAAGTAAACTGTACTCTTTGTTGTTATGTATTTCTCTGATGGTCATACGGGTTGCTCACAAAAATTCTGGTTCTCCTTTCTTCCAGACAAAGAGTAAAATTGCATTTTACGTAGAGTTAGGTATGGCTGTGTAGCTCATTTTTACTAATTGCATTTTACCTAGAGTTAGGTATGGCTATGTAACTCATTTTTACCTATAAAATGGATGAGAAAATCAATCACTCTCTAGGAAAATCTTTAAGAAGCAGTTGCACATCCCCTCCTGCTTGCTGTGGTGATCCTGGAAGCTTGTGCTGTGATGGAATATCTTTCATTTTGGGTCCCTAAATGAAAACAGGAGAGACTAACATTGTATAACCATCACCGCAATCCAGTTTTAGAAGATTTTCACCACCCTAAAAAAAGTCATTATGTCCATTTATAATCAATACTTGTTCCAACTCCTGCTGTTTCTGCTAAGTCGCTTCAGTCATGTTCAACTCTGTGCGACCCCATAGACGGCAGCCCACCAGGCTCCGCCACCCCTGGGATTCTCTAGGCAAGAACACTGGAGTGGGTTGCCATTTCCTTCTACCCTGCCTGAAAGTAAAAAGTGAAAGCGAAGTCGCTCAGTCATGTCTGACTCTTTGTGACCCCATGGACTGTAGCCACCAGGCTCCTCCATCCATGGGATTTTCCAGGCAAGAGTACTGGAGTGGGGTGCCGTTGCCTTCTCCGACTCCTCACCCCAGGCAATCTGTTATCTGTTGCTGTAGATTTGCCTTTTCTGGCCATTTCATATGAATGGACTCATACAATGTGTAGTCTTTTGGTCTGACCTCTTTCACTCACCACAATATTTTTGAGGTTCATCCACATTGTACCATGTGTCCCTAGTTCTTTCCTTTCTATTGTTGAATAGTACTCCACTGTATGAATGTATTCTATTTTGTCATGTATTCACCAGTTTGGGGCTACTATGAATAATCTGCTATGAATGTTTGTGTACAACTCTTGTGTAGATACTTGTTTTTGTTTTTCTTTGATAGATTCCTACACCTGGAATTGCTGCATTGTATAGTCAGTTTATATTAAACCTTTTAAGATACTGCCAAACTATTTTCCAAAATGTGAGCAGGAAAAGTATGTGGGAGGGTTCTGATTTCTTCACATCCTCACCAGTATTTGTTATTACTTATCTTTTTAATTTTAATCTTCCAGTGGGAATGAAGTAGTTCCTCATGATTTCAATGTGATTTTCCCTAATGGCTAATGATGTTGAGCATCTTTTCATGTGCGTATTAGCCCTTCTTACATCTTTTTTGGCGAAGCATGTATTCAAATCTTTTACCCACTTTTTAACTGTATTGTTTGTCTTTTTTCAAGTTATAAGAAGTCTATATATATCCTGGATACAGATCCTTTATCAGATACATGATTAGCAAATTTTTTTCCCAGTCTATGGTTTGTCTTTTCATTTTCTTAGTGGTATCTTTTGAAGCACTAGAGTTTCTTAATTTTGATGAAGTCCAGTGTAACTTTTTTCAATACCATATGCTTTCTTTAAAATTTTTATTTATTCTTTTAGTTGAAGGATAATTGCTTTACAGAATTTTGTTGGTTTCTGCCAAACATCAACATAAATCAGCCATAGATATAAATATGTCCTCCCATCTTGAAACTCCCTCCCATCTTCCTCTCCATCCCACCCATCTAGGCTGTTACAGAGCCTCTGTTTGAGTTCCCTGAATCATACAGCAAATTCCCATTGGCTATCTTACATATGGTAATATAAGTTTCCATGTTATTCTCTCCATACATCTCACCTTCTCCTTCCTCCTTCCCACCCCCATGTCCATAAGTCTGTTCTCTGTGTTTGTGTCTCTATTGCTGCCCTGCAGAAAATTTCATTAGTACCATCTTTCTGGATTCCATATATATGCATAGTATATGATATTTATCTTTCCCTCTCTGACTTACTTCACTCCGTATAATAGGCTCTGGATTCATCCACCTCATTAAAACTGACTCAAATGCATTCCTTTTTATGGATGAGTAATATTCCATGCCATATGCTTTTGATGTTATCTCTAAGAACTCTTTGCCTGACCCAAGATCACAAAGATTTTCTATTATGTTTTCTTCTGAAAATTTTATAGGTTTAGTTCTTACATTTAAGTCTATGATCCATTTGAGTTAATTTTTGTGCACACTGTGAGATATAGGCCTGTATTCATCTTTTTGCATGTAGATATTTAGAGATATAAACTATTGTTATATTAAGTGAAGTGAAGTCACTCGGTCATGTCCAACTCTTTGGGACCCTGTGGACTGTAGCCTATCAGGCTCCTCCGTCTACGGGATTTTCCAGGCAAGAGTGTTGGAGTGGATTGCCATTTCCTTCCTTCTCCAGGGGATCTTCCCGACCCAGGAACCCGGGTTTCCCGCATTGCAGGTAGACGCTTTACCATCTGAGCCACCAGGGAAGCCACTGCAATTTGGAATTGTTTGCCACCCAGGACATTTTAGTTTACTCTGACTGAAACAGTCCAGATATCTTAATATGTAACACAACTCAATAATAGCATTTAGCTCTCTACTGTATTCAAAGCCAAAAATGAAAAATACAAAAATTAAAATATTAGATAATTCTCAAATTTTCTAAAAATTTATAATTGAAAAATCACAAGGAATGTATAAACTTAAGAACTGTCGATTATTAGCTATTACTCTTTGTGGGGAAAAGCTAGAAGACCTTTTGCATTGTTCATTGTGCAGAGATTGAAATGCATATAACCAGAGAAGTCAAAGAAAAGTACCCCTATACAGTTTGCTTTCACTGGTCTGAAAAGTGAAATGAATCTGAAACTGTACTATTAGTCTTCTTTAATTAAGTTATAAGAAGTCTTTATATATACTGGATACATAAAAAGAGAATGTTTTCATAATAATCATATTAAAAAATTCCTTTCCTTCTTATCCAAAGCTTAAACATGGCAACTCACTCCAATATTCTTGTCTGGAGAATCCCATGGACAGAGGAGCCTGATGGGCTATAGTCCATGGGATCACAAAGAGTCAGACAGGACTGAGCAACTAACACTTAAATGATAACGAATGTAATATAAATATTACTTTTAAACTCATTTATCTGTTGTAACAGTATATATAGAAAATTTAGACCCTTCATATAACACATCTTAAAATATAGTGTGCCCCTTATCAGTTTATTGCCTACCATTTCAAAATTTACCCTTTATTACATGCTTTGTTAAAATGGATGTGGATCCTTTAAATATTTTTCCCTCACCAACAGCACATGCACCTTCCTCAAGCTTTTCAAATTACCTTTCCCCTACCCTTATAGCTCAATTGGTAAAGAATCCACCTGCAATGCAGGAGACCCCAGTTCGATTCCTGGGTCAGGATGAGCCACTGGAGAAGGAATAGGCTACCCACTCCAGTATTCTTGGGCTTCCCTTGTGGCTCAGCTGGTAAAGAATCCACCTGCAATGTGGGAGACCTTGGTTCAATCCCTGGGTTGGGAAGATCCCCTGGAGAAGAGAAAGGCTACCCACTCCAATATTCTGGCCTAGAGGATTCCATATACTGTATAGTCCATAGGGTCGCAAAGAGTCAAACACAACTGACCAACTTTCAATCATTCACTCCCCTACCCTAATCCCAGAAGAATTTATTGTGCTTCTTTAAAGTGATACTTGTGCTGTCCTGGCAATCAAAATTTAAGGTAAGTGAAAACTGTGTGTGCAGTCAAAACAAATCACTCAATTCAGAGTCATAAGGGAACCACAGATAGACCAGTGGTTCAGACTCCACGCTTCTGTTGCTGGGGGCATGGACTGGATTCCTAGAGGAACTAAGGTCATACATGCTGCATGGCACAGCACCCTGCCCCACCCCCCAAAAGAAGAGTCATAAGAACTAGGTTCTAATTCATGCTTGTGACACACCTTGGTTATGACACAAGCTTCTGAAAATGAAATCACTGAAAGCTAGGAGGAAGAGGATAAGAGAGAGAGAGAGAGAGAAAGAATTATCTGTCTTTATCTGCTTTGCTCTACTATTTTTCCACTGAGTGACCAAAAATGCGGACAAGGTAAGAGAGAAAGCATAACTTGAAAGGTGGAACAAAAGCAGGAACCCTGGAAGACAAAGGACCTCAGTCACTGGCTAGCCTCTTACTTTATTAGCTGAATGATCTTGAGCCAGGTACCTAAACTCTCACAACGTTCAGCAGGGAGGATAAGAATATCAGCATTAAAGCTTTATCATTTGGATTAAATGAAAGTGTGTGTAAAGGTACTTTATTTTTTCTCTTACAGCAATTATTACATGTCTGACTCCCCTGATTCAACTGCGAGCTTCTTGAGGGTAGGTAGGCATTACTATTCTTTATATTCCTATCCCTGGAAATACATCTGGACCATAGATCTATCTCTATATAAATAAAATTATAAATGGTTATTTAACAATAAATAATAGAAAAGCTATGCCATACAGTGTTCAGGACAGGGTACAAGCATTGATAATATATACCTACAAAGGTGGAGGGCTTAGAATCTGGAGGTAGTGCCATTAATAAGCAATTGAGATACAATATAAATGTACAGAAGCGTGAAAGGAATGAGAACAAATTTAGTGAAACCTCGTGTGAAAGATTGAAAGATGATTGGGTCTTATTGTGAGAGACCTCATATGACAAGTGATATCAGTCTAGACTTTTTTTGATTGCAAGGGTCACAGCTGCAACCAGAATTGGAAGGGTGGAAACCCTTGCCTTGATATTGTCTGGAAACGGAAACTATAAAGATAGAAGGAGCCTCCATCTCTCTCTCAGTGTCTCTCTCAGACTATCTCTCTCAATCTCCCCACCCCACCCCTGCTATCTCTCTCTCTCCTTTCTTCTCTTCTCTAAATGGTGTTTCATTTTCTTCTTCTGCAACTGGCCTTCGCTGTTTAGTGGGAAAGAGGTCTTTTAGGAGGGTTACATTTTCTGTAGTAACCAATTAAGAAAAGGGAATTTTCTGCTTCTGCCTCCTTTCCCCACCCCTACTCCCCACCTTTAGAATTCCAGCCACAAAAATCCCAAGGAAGGAGTCTGCTGGACTAGTCTTGGGTCACATGCCCAATCTCAACGGTGTGTCATAGGCAAAAAGATGAGATATTCAACATAAATTGGATCAATGCCCATCCCTGTAGCCAAAAAAGTGGAGTCTTATTAGCTGCCATCACAAGAGGCAGATAATTGGCCTGGGAGATAAGATGTTTTCCCAAAGAGAAGTTGTTATTTTGAGCTATCAAAATATTTTGAATCTACTAACATGCAATGGAGTTTGAACTTCCATTATTATAATAATAGTAATAATAATAATTATTGAATGTTTACACTCTGCTAAGACATGTGAAAAAGTACATATGCTATTTTGTTTAATATTCTCAACAACCCTATGAAGCAGATATTATCAATTCCTATTTTATAGATGAAGCAACTGAAGTACAGAGAAGATAAGCAAATTGTCCGGGGTTGTATAATAGTAAGTGAAGATCTGAATTCTCTTATCTTTTTTTTTTTTTTTTGTGGCCACACCACACCATTTGCAGAATCTTAGTTCTCACACCAGCGATTGAACCAGGGCCACCACAATGAAACACCAGGGAAATCCCTGAATCCAGTTTTGTTTGACTACAGAGACCACTCTTTACTTTTTTCTGTTTTTTTCAAACTTTAATTTTTTTATTTTGTATTGGTGTATAGCCAATTAACAATGTTGTGGTAGTTTCAGGTAAATAGCAAAGGGACTCAGCCATATACATGCATGCATCAATTCTCCCCCAGAAACCCCTCCCATCCAGGCTGGCACATAACATTGAGCAGAGTTCCATGTGCTATACTATAAGTCCTTGTTGGTTATCCATTTTAAATATAGCAGTGTGTACATGAACTTCCCAATGTCTCCTAACTGTCCCTTTCCCCTGGCAGCCGTAAGTTCATTTTCTGTGAGTCTCTTTCTGTTTTGTAAGTAAGTTCATTTGTATCATTTCTTTTTAGATTCCGCATATACGGGATGTCATACAATATTTTTCTTCTCTGCCTGACTTCACTCAGTATGACACTCTGTAGGTGGAGTGTCTGTATGTGTGTGTGCTCAGTTGTGTCTGACTCTTTACAACCCCAAGGACTGTAGCCCACCAGGCTCCTCTGTCCATGGAATTTTCCAGGCAAGGATGTTGGAGTGGATTGCCATTTCCTACTTCAGGGGATCTTCCCCACCCAGGGATTGAACCCAAGTCTCTTGCATCTGTTTCATCACTCTCCTATACAGAAATAGGAGGATCATCGGAGGATATTAAATATCTCTTTGGTAGAAATATCTCTTTGGTAGTAGTGTGGAAATTGGATTAAATGCAGGAAATACTGCAAATTAAGAGGCCACTGCAACTGAATAAGTGAGTGATGGCTGAAGATCTGAACAGAGAGGAAAGAAGAGACAGAAAGAAATACTAACAAAACTTGGCAGTCACTGGAAGAAATAGGTGAAAGAATGAATTGATTTAATGATAAGCTTTGAGGTTTGTGGCTTGAGTGAGAGGACAGAGGATGACTTTTTCTTTGTTTCCTCTTCCCTTTCTTTTTCCCATCTTCATTTTTGCGAAGATTGGATAAGGTGTTGATGTTAAAATTAACAAAGATAGATACTAAAAGATATGGAATAATTTGAGGGAAAAACTAATTAAGTTCTGAACAAGTTGAGTTTAAGGTGCCCATGGGATATTAAAGTGAGATGTCAAGTATGCAGCAGGAAGTGCATCTGGAGCTCAATAAAGGAGAGGGCTGATACCACATGGAAAAGTGCACACTTAATCAAGCCTTGGTACTCCAATCCAATTTGCTCCCTAGCATTCTTCCCCATCTCTCCTAATACAGGAACAAGGGCTTGGCAAAAATAGTAACTGAATTAGAATATATTTAATTACATAATCTTAGGTATTCAAATTTAATTTCACAAAATGTACACATTAAACTGGAGTATTTGAAGGGTTGCTAACAAAAGAAAACAGGCATGAATATGAATAAATAGGGTCTATTTGTGGATCTTGCTTCACCATTGTTATTAGTTAATCATCATCTCTGCAGTAAGATTGTTTCTCTTCTTTATGTTCCTCTCTATTTCCTAATTTTTCCACTCTTGTAATATCTAAAAGTGTATTTAAAACACACACAATGCCGTGATATAAGTTTCAGGTCTTGTAACCCATGAGACTATGTAGATGCAGTCAGCTATGAGTATTTGAAACTCCCAGGCTGTCAAAACAGGAGCTCTTTGGGGAGCTCTCCAGGGTACTGGACTGCCTCCCTTGAAATTCTGATCAGTGAGCCAGATCTTTCTGTCTCTTCTGACTTACTTGTCATTGCTCTACCCTGAATCCTACTCTCTGATCAACTGGCTGTCTCAACTATGTCTTAACTGGCAACTTAGTTCTCTGAATCAGTTTCCAACAGGTTTTAGCTGTTAATTTCTTGCTGATGCCTCCAGAATCTATAAAACCAGTAACTTTCTTTTTTTTTTAATTTTTATTTTTACTTTATTTTACTTTTACAATACTGTATTGGTTTTGCCATACATTGACATGAATCCACCACGGGTGTACATGCGATCCCAAACATGAACCCCCCTCCCACCTCCCTCCCCACAACATCCCTCTGGGTCATCCCCATGCACCAGCCCCAAGCATGCTGTATCCTGCATCGGACATAGACTAAAACCAGTAACTTTCTTCCCACACAAACTCATCTCTTCCATTTAGGTTGCCATTAACCTTTCTTAATTTGTCTAACAATACTCTTGACTGTAACAGAAATGTAAAATGCAAAATTATAAAACTTCAAGAAGATAATACAGGAGAAAATCTATGTGGTTTGACACCAAAACCATAATCCATGAATTTAAAAATTGAGAAGTTTAACTTTATGAAAATTAGTTTCACTCTGCAAAAGACACCCTTTAAGAGAATAAAAAGGAAATTAAGGATTGGGAGAATATATTTGCAAAACGCATATCCAGTAAAAAACACATCCAAAAAATACAAAGAACCTAATTAAAAATGGACAAAACACGTAAACAGACAACTTACCAAAGAAAATATACAGATGACAAATAAAGCATATGAAAAGATGCTCAGTGTCATATGGCACTAGGGAATTGTGAATTAAAATAATGAGATACCACTATCAGAATAGTATTGATAAAATAATTGATAGTATTGAATAGATTCAACATTGAATGCTGATGAATATATAGAGCAACAGGAACTCTTTTCATTGCTGGAGAATGATAAAGGCACTTCAGAAGACAGTCTGGCAGTTTCTTACAAAACTAGATATAGTCTTACCATATGATCTAGGAGTCACAACCTTAGGTATTTACCCAAAGAAATATAAATATGTCCACACAAAAACTTGCACATGAATGTTTACAGATGTTTGTTGCAAAACTATAATTAACCAACATTCCTTCAACTGGTGAATGAACAAACTATGGCGCATCTATACAATGGAATATTATTCAGTGATGAAAAGAAATGAGCTAGGAAGCCAGAAAGGATATGGAGGATAAATGCATATTGCTAAGTGAAAGAAGTCAGTCTGAAAATTATGAGTATGAGTTCAACACTATGATATTCTGGAAGAGGCAAAACTATAGAGATAGTAAAAAGATCAGTAGTTGCCAGAGGTTAGGGAGGCAAGAGAGAGAGGAATGAATAGGAAGAGCACAGAGGATCTTTAGTGTCATGAAAGTACAATGTATTATACTATAATGGTGGATCATGACATTGTGTAGTTGTCAAAACTCATAGAATTATACAACACAAAGAATAAACCTTCATGTCACCTATGGAGTTCAGTCAATGGTTCAATATTGTTTCATTAATTATAACAAATGTACCACACTAAAGACATAATATGGGAAATTGGGATAAGGGAGTGTGTGTGTGTACATATGTGTGTGTGTATGTACACTCAGTTGCTCAGTCATATCTGACTCTTTGTGACCCCATGGATTGTAGCCCACCAGGCTCCTCTGTCCAGGGAATTGTCCAGACAAGAATGCTGGAACAGGTTGCCATTCCTCCTCCTGGGAATCTTCCTGACACAGGGATTGAACCTACACCTCTCACGTCTCCTGCACTGGCAGGCAGATTCTCTACCACTGTGACACCTGGGATGCCCAGCGGAAAGGGTAACTCTGTACTATCTGCTCATTTTTTTTTTGTAAACCTAAAACTTCTAAAAATTGAAGTCCATTATTAAAAGTATTATCTAATGTCTACTATATGTCAGCCATTGTACTAGAAACTGGGATTATTGACCTTCTTGGCATTTCAGTGTGGCATGTTGGGTATAAGAAGACAGATATTATTGAAATATTGACACTAGCATGTACTTACACACTGCTATGAATAAAAGTTTCATAGGAATATGAGAACTTTTTACCTAGTCTGGAGGTCTAGGGAAGTCTTCTCTAAGGAAGAGATGTTAGAACTAAGATCTCAAAGATGAATAAGAGGGACTTCCCTGATGGTGCAGTGGCTAAGATTCAGCACTCCAAATGCAGGTGCCCTGGGTTTGATCCTTGGTCAGGGAAATAGATCCCACACATTGCAACTAAGAGTTTACCTGCCACAACTAGAAAGATCTCTCATGCCACAACAAAAATCAAAGATCCCATGTGCCACAGCTAAGACACAGCACAGCCAAATAAATAGATGAATAAATAAAAATTTTTAAATGGGTTAATAAGAGTTAATTAGATTTGTGATTTTATTTGTTTTTGTTTACAGTACAGGGGTTTATCCTTTTTATTTATTTTCTTAGAAAAGTTCTGGTCTCAGAGAAGATTAGTGTACATAGTTATTTGGTCATTTTACATACGCACTTCTTAAGAAGAATTAAGCTTCATTTTCTGTTGAAGAGTTTGTTACCATGGAATCTGGCTTTTGAGTCATTCTATCCAGTTCTTCCTGAATATTTGTCAACACAGTCTTTTGTTCTGACTTCTTGGCTGTGCTCTGCACCCCACCAGCACCAAGGATTTCCAGGACAGCCTGTTTTTTTTTTTTTTTACTCAACAGACTACTGAAGAAACTGGTCAACACCCCTTTACTTGCTGCATTATTTTTGATGTTTGGGGTCTGACTTCTTTAGTGACACCTTTGGGGAGTCACTAGGCATGCTGGCTGGCCCTCCCCAGCCCTGTCATACCCCCACTTTTTTTTAAATGAAAATATCTCCTGAAAAGGAGCCACAAAACACAGCCACATGTGACAACACGGACCTCTCTCTTTGTCGCAGGCTGTTTTTGCTTTTGTTTGGCCACACTACACAACACGTGGGATCTTAGTTCCCTAACCAGGAATTGAACCCGTGTCCTCTGCTGAGGAAGCACAGTCTTAACCACTGGATTGCTGGACAAGTCCCTGCTTGCAGGCTGTTTTGATGATCACATTAAAGATATCAGGACCCTATCACCAAACAGGACTCAGAACATGAACATGCCCACCAACTGCACCAAGCAGCAGGTGCCACTCAAGCTTACTACAGCCAGGAGGATTCAGACAGCCACTGCCTCTACTGGCACATCTCTCACCACCTCTGAGGTAAAGTCCTCAGCAACCCAGTTAAGGGTTATACTCTTCCTCTTTAGGCAGCCAGGCCTAGGGTTGGAGGCCAGGTAATGTTAACAAAGATCCCAGGAATCTGCTTCTGACAAGATCACTATTTTCCCATGCAGGGAGCCCCAGAAGCCTGGGAGACCCCAGGGCCTTCAGTGGTCAGTGCATCTCTCAGGGCAGCAAAGCCAGGCTCTGACCTCATTGCTCCATTCAGCTGTACCTCTCCCTACTGGGTCCCATCATGCTTTTTTTTTTTTTAAAGATTCTGTATAATGAATGGAGAGCAGACAGGTATATTTAGTGGCCTCACTCAGTACTCCAGAATCGTCAGTATGGAGCCTCTGGGTCTCTCCCAGCTGCCACCTCCCCCCAACACTTACACTTGTTCTTCTGTTAGAATTAGGGTCAGGGTGAGGGTTGTTAGGAAGGAGAGCATTCTGACAGAGGGAGGGTGAGGTCCCATAGTGAGACACAGAATGTACAGCACAGAAGGAAGGCCCATGTGGCTAGAGCACAGAAAGCAAAGAGGTGAGTGCACAGGCTAAAGATAGAGGTTGGTAGGGGTGACCCTACAGAGAACCCTATGGGCCAGAAAAAAAGATTTACATTCTTAACCTAAAATCAGTAGGAAGACCTTCAAAGATTTTCAGCTGAGTGTTGACAAGACTATAATTAAAAAAGGTCCCTGGCTATTTGGTGAAGAAAAGATAGCAATGTTTCTCAACCACGGCACTATTGACATTTTGAGGTGGTAATTCTTTGCTGTGGGAGGCTGTCCTGTGCATTATAGGAAGTTCAGCAGCATCCTTGGCATCTCCACACTAGGTATATCCACGCATGGAGTTGAGACAACCAGTCTCCAGACTCAATTATACTGATATTTAGAAATATAAACTGAACTTGTAAATAAACAACATCAATTAGGTCTAAAAATAATCCTCTCATATAATGCATGTGCTTTCCCTCACCCCTTTTTTGCACTTTCATCATATTTTAATGACTTTCATAATATTATAAAGAGGTGGAGCTGCATATCCTAACGCACAATTGCAGGGAGGCAGGAGGGAAGATGAAAAAGAGAAACTCTCAGCATAAAAGATCAGACTCCTCCATGGGGAAATAAACCATCCAGAGATAACAGAAGATGTATTCTATTAAGTCAAAATTCTTGACCCTCACCTTGACCAGAAAATAAAAACTGAGAAAACCTCAAATGTTCATCTCATTCTGGCACTGAACAACTATCAACTCCTTGCATTTGCCTTTTGAGAACAAGTGCTACAAACAAACTCTAACCTGCTTTCTCTCCACTACTGGGTAAAAGTTGTTTTTTTTTTTTAATTTTTATTGGAATATAAACAATGTTGTGTTTGTTTCAGGTGTGTAACAAAGTGAATCAGTTATACATATACATAGACATATATCTGGGGCTCCCCAGGTAGCTCAGCAGTAAAGAATCCACCTCACAAGCAGGAGATGCAGGTTTGGTCTCTGGGTCGGGAAGATCCTCTGGAGTAGGAAATGGCAGCCCATTCCAGTATTTTTGCTTGAGAAATCCCATGGACAGAGGAACCTGGCCGGCTACAGTCCATGGGGTCGCAAAAGTCAGACATGATTTAGTGACTAAGCAACAACAATAAATACACATATCCACTCTTTTTAAGATTCTTTTCCCATTTAGAGAATTACAGAGTACCGAGTAGAGTTCCTTGTGCTATTCAGTAAGTTCTTATTGGTTATCTATTTTATATATAGTAATGTGTATATGTCAGTTTCAATCTCCCAATTTATCTCTCTTTTTCATTATCCCCTCGCTTATCCCTTGGTAGCCATAAATTTGTGTTCTACATCAGTGATTCTACTTCTGTTTTGTAAGTAGGTTCTTTTGTACTCTTTTTTTGGATGCAATATGTAAGAGATATCATATGATATTTGTCTTTCTGCATCTGACTTAACTTCACTCAGTATGACAATCTCTAGGTCTATCCTTGTTGCTGCGAATGGCATTATTTTGCTCTCTTTTAAGGTTGAGTAATATTCTAGTGTATATAGGTACCACATCGTCTTTATCCATTCCTGCTTCCATGTCCTGGCTATTGTAAATAGTGTTGCAGTGAACACTGGGATGCTTATATCTTTTTGAATTATGGTTTTCTCCAGGTATTTGCCTAGGAGTAAGACTGCTGGGTCACATGGTTGTTCTATTTTTAATTTTTTAAGGAACCTCCATATGTACTCCATAATAGCTATACAAACTTACACTCCAACCAAGTGTATGAAGGTTCCCTGTTCTCCACACCCTCTTCATCATCCATCTATTGTTTGTAGATTTTTTTTTATGATGGCCCTTCTGACCGGTATGAAGTGATACCTCATTGTAATTTTGATTTGCGTTTCTCTAATAATTAGTGATGTTGATCATTTTAATGTACTTTTTGGCCATCTGTGTATCTTCTTTGGAGAAATGTCTATTTAGAGCTTCCTCCTATTTTTCGATTGGGTATTTTGTATTTTGATATTGAGCTGCATGAGCTGTTTGTATATCCCTCTCTCCTTTTTTTAACTGGTAGAAAGTGTTATGATTATGAGAAGCTGTTTATAAAACTTTTAAAATGAGTTTTCAAACAGTTCTTTGCAGCTGGAATTTGATTGTTTGGTACCTATTATGTCTTGATTGTTAGTAAAATGTCTAAAAAATTATAAATTATAAAAAATTTCCCATATCTTATGCTTATATTTTTTAGATTGAGTTTACAATCCCAAGAAGTTTTGCTTTTAATTTGAATCTTCAGTTCTTGAAAAAATTTTAAACAAGTTATACTGTACCATGATTAAAAAGAAAGAGTAGACTAGAAATGCAAAGGGAGGTCATAAATATCATCCAGCAACCATACTTGATGAATTTTGGGAATTCTAGGTCTATATAGCTTTCTTAAACTCCAGAGTATCGATTGATTTTATTTAGGATTTCTGTCAAGAGCGATGATACTGTCTAAATAGATTTCATTCTTACTTTCCCAAGGTATTACTTTGACTATGTAGCAAACTAAGTTGGGTGATGAATATACTAGATTTCACAATAATATGAAAATTATTGGGCTGAATTTTGTTTTGGTGCACCAACTGTTGTGGTATTTACTTCTGTTTAAGTCAATTATAGTGTATAATGTCAAAACGGTACATAAGAACCAGTAATTCATAGATAAAAATTATCCATGTACAGATGGTGACACTTAAGCTCTAGATGTATAAATACCATAAGTACATATTCAGGGTTGTGAATGGAATAAGGATTCCCACAGTATTAACCCACCTTCAGCAAACCATACAGGCTGTTTCACTCATAAAAACAGTGAAACACAATCTGTTCTATGCATTTTTCACAGCCTCAATTGCTGTAACATGATAACTCTTTTCTTAAGGGTAGAAACTCTCAACTGCTCTTAGACCACATAAGTCCATCAGTTTACAGTTGGAGTCTTCTATCCATTCAGAATATTTTATACTCTTATGGACAGAAGTCCCATTGTTTAAGTTAATAGATTTTGTATCTATAGAAGTAAAGTGCTCTGAAGTCATGACATGACTTTTGCTTTGGCCTTAATTTTCCTTTTATTTCTAAGGGCTTCCATAAAAAGATTCCTTTGTTAACATATAATGTATTTTCATTGTAATATAACATTAGATTTTTTGTTTGTATTTTCACAAAAGCAAAACATTTTTTTGATCTGTGTCAGATACGTTTCTTATATCCTGCAAACCTATTGCCACAAACTTCTGTGGAACAAACTGCCTCATGTCTGACGACATGAATGAACCTTGAAAGCATTATGCTAAGTGAAATAAGTCAGTCACAGAAAGAAAAGTATTACCATGAGTACACTTAATATGAGGTTTCTAAAACAGATTCAAAGAATCAAAGAATGACCAGAAATTTTCAATTAAACAAAATGAATCAGTTCTACTGTACAACATTGTACCTGTAGTCAACATAATATATTGTAAACAAAAATATCTTAGAGTGGGTTTCATGTTAAGTGTTCTTACCACAAAAAAATTTTTTTAATAAAGCAAACAAAATTTTTGTACAAACCAATAATTATCTCTAACACATATTTTTCCAATTATAAAATATTGATGTTATTTCTGGAAAAATACAGAAAAGTTTAAAGCATAAAATAAAAACTACTCGTAATCTACATGGAAATAAACATTATTAACATTTGGTGTCTGTGTCCCGTATGAAATACTTCTTTTCAAAGGAAGAAAAAAACGTGACACTCATAGTTTATTTAAATTGGAAGTAGAAAATACTAGAAGTGTGATTAGAAATATTTGTGACTATTCCCTTTTCTGATACCTACTGAGGACTAATGATGAATAGCTCCATGAAACCAGAAGTGAAGATGGAGGAGACAGATTGGTAATTCTCATTCTCAAGAAAAGATATATTAATTTCAAATTTTATTTTAAAATATAACATAAAATATCACCATAAGGAAGAGCAAGAGATGAATACACTCATTGTCAAGATATATGTCTAAAGTGAAAAAGAACATCAAGAGTACAATAAAAAAGGAGTACAGAGGACATCCCCGGTATGGTGGATAAGAATCTGCCTGTCAATGCAGGAGACACAGTTTTGATCCCCGGTCTGGGAAGATTCCATATTCCTTGAGCAACTAAAGTTCATGCGCCACAGCTACTGAAGCCCACACCCTGGAGTCCGCACACTGCAGCTACTGAAACCTGAGCACCTGAAGCCTGTGTTCCCCAACAACAGAAGCCACCATGTTGAGAAAGCCACCACATTTCTTCTACACCACGAGAAAGAGTAGCCCCTGCTAACTGCAACTAGAGGAAGCTGAACAAAGCAATGAAGACCCAGCACAAAAAGTAAATAAGTAAATAAATAAATTTAAAAAAAACACAGAGTAACACGCACAAAGACTGAACCTTATTATAAACTATGCTACTGCTGCTGCTAAGTCGCTTCAGTATGACTCTGCGACTCCATAAATGGCAGCCCACCAGGCTTCCCCGTCCCTGGGATTCTCCAGGCAAGAACACTGGAGTGGGTTGCCATTTCCTTCTCCCCTGCCTGAAAGTGAAAAGTGAAAGCGAAGTTGCTCAGTCATGTCTGACTCTAGCGACCTCATGGACTGCAGCCCACCAGGCTCCTCCGTCCATGGGATTTTCCAGGCAAGAGTACTGGAGTGGGGTGCCATTGCCTTCTCTGATTATAAACTATGGACTTTAGTAAATATTAATGTATTGATACTGGTTCATCAATTTTAACTTATGTACCCCACCAATGCAAGATTCTAATACATAATAGGGGAAACTGAAGGATTAGGGAAGGGAGAATGTGGAAACTTTGTACTGGCTTCTCAATTTTTCTGTAAACCTAAAATTACTCAAAAATGAAGTCCAGCAATTTTTAAGTTAAAGAAATAAGCAAATTAAAATAATGTGAGTCTTCAAAACTCAATTCTTTCCCAATGGATTTTCTAACTAAATGTTCGTTAATTATTCTTCTGCTTAGCCCTTAAATAATAACTATGATACCTCTTCCTCAGTCCTTTGCATTTTTATCCTCTAGTCTACATTTCATAAACCAGTTGATCCACTTCCATATTCAACTGTCACTTGTTATGTATCATTTATTCCCCCCCCCCATCTTCCACTAAAAACATCCGCTATCCCTGTGTTCCTCTCTTGGCTATGCATCTACCATTTTCTATCCCACTTCCACCTGTGCTATGTTTACACTTATTTCTCTGCCTTTTTGCATCCTGTGCCCCCTGCCTGGAATGCCCTTGCCCTCCATCTCATCTTCCTATATTGTATTCGTCCTTTAATGCCTAGAACAAATGTTACTAGTTTTGTGAAACCACTCCTGACTCAACCTTTATATTAATTTTGCAAATGCTTACAACCACAAATATAAGCAAGCCATGTTGGATGGTATCGCCAACTCAATGGACATGAGTTTGAGCAAGCTTTGGGAGATGGTAAAGGACAGGGAAGCCTGTCGTGCTGCAGTCCAGGGGGTTGCAAAGAGTTAGACACAACTGAGGGACTGAACAACAACATAACCACAATTGGGGCTTTAAAAAAGAGAAAAAAACCCACACAATCTGATTTATATTGTCATTAGTTTTATGGTTTGCTTACCTCCTTCACTAATCTTTGACATCCCAAGAGGTAGAAAATATGTTGCTACATTTTACATTGCCCTGTTGCCAAATATGGTACTATAAGCATAAAAGATAACAAGTACTTCAATTCCTGATAATCAGTCTTTGAGCAAAACTCTAACTTATTACTCTGCTTTCATAAGATAACTTTTGAACTAAGTGGAAATTTTGATGCGGTTGGTTCTTGAAACATTCCTGAAATATTAAATTCTACAATTTAGTGTTTGTAGGCATTTAGTGGTGAGAGTAATATTGATGCTGTCATTAACAAGCATTCAATTTAAAATATAAAAATAATTTATAGAATAAAGAATTAATAAAGTCTATTGAAGTGAAGAAAGACTGGTAATAAAAATTTTTTAAATACTACCAAAAGAAATTGAATCTCAAGTAATCCAGAAAAAGTAAAGTTGGTAACTATAATCTCCTTAGTGTTTCTCTAGAACTTTTCAAGGGAAGGGTACCTAGATAACTCAATATGAGTATTTCTTTCTTTAAATTTTTATTTATTTATTTGGTTGCACTGGGTCTTAAATGTGGCTTACAGGATCTTTAGTTGCAGCATGCAATCTCTTAGTTGTAGCATGTGGGATCTAGTTCCCTGACCAGGGATAAACCTGGGCTGCCTGCCTTGGCAGTGTAGAGTCTCAGCCACTGGATCACCAGGGAAGTTCCCACAATATGAGTATGTCACTTGGCATGAGAGCATAGTCTTACATGAAACATCAAATATTCACAAAAAGCATGAAAGAATGATATCATAGCTTAGTTTTTGTTTTTATTGTTTCCAAGAGCAGGACTTTCTCATACTCTAAGTTTCTGGTCATTTACACACACGTGAATGAAACTGAAGGTGTTACACTGATAATCAGCCATGTATATTTATTAATTTAGACTAGAAGAAGATAATCATATGGAAAAAGACACAACTGAACTCAACCCTCATACCATATACAAGGTATACCAGAGACACTCTAATGGGATCGCAGTTTTAATGTAAAAATAGGAAAGTAATCAATTTCTTAATGGGAGCAGAGAAAACTTCCTATTCAGAAACATAAGAAAAAGATTAATAAATATTTCACAAAGTAATTTCAAAATGGGCTTCTCTGGTGGCTCAGTGGTAAAGAATCTGCCTGCCAATACAGGAGACACTGGTTTAATCCCTGGGTCAGGGAGATCCCCTGGGGAAGGCGGTGGCAACCCACTCCAGTACTCTTGCCTGGCAAATCTCATGAACAGAGAAGCCTAGTGGGCTACAGTCCAGGGGGTCACAGAGAGTCACTGTGATTGAACAACAACAAATTTTAAATTACATGATAAAAATTACAATAAGGGCTTCTCTGGTGACTCAGTGGTAAAGAATCTGCCTGCTAATGCAAGAGACATGGGTTTGAACCCTGTTGCAGAAAGATCCCTCATGCAGCAAAGAAATTAAGCCCCTGCACCACAACTATTGAGCCAGTGCTCCAGAGCCCAGGAACCACAACTGCTAAGCCCATGTGTGGCAACCCCTGAAACCCACACAGCCTACAACCCCGCTCTGATAAGAGAAGCCACCAAAATGAGAAGCCGGAGCATGACATCTATAGGGTAGCCTGCATGTGCTGCAACTAGAAAAAACCTCACATGCAGCAACAATGATCCAGCATAGCCGCAAAATAAAGTAAACATATAAAAACATTTTTAAAATTACAATGAAGAAAATAGAAAAATTCCTAATTGGGAAAATTTTTTCAATATTTATCATAGTGAAAAAATTACTGTATCTGGCATATAAGAAGCTTATAAAATACAAAAGACCAAAATCTCATATATCAAGTGGATTAGAGATACTACAAAAAAAGTAATGCTGTCTGTCAACTATATGAAAAGATTTCAATCTCATTCATAAGAAAAATTATACAAATCGGTACTACAATATCATTTCTCACCTATAAGATTGGCAAACATTCCAAAGTTTGACAATACTCTTTTAGTGAAGCTATTTGGCACATGTACCCTTTCCTGTATGCTTATGAGAGTACAAAACATGACAACTGCTAATGGCAGAAAATTTGGCAGTATCTGGCAAAATTACATGTGCATTTTACCCAGAGATCCTACTTCCAAGAATCTATCGCAAACATTTACTGGCACAAGTAAGAAAAAAGTTTGCATGGGACTATTCACAACTACATTCTTTGTATTATTGAAATACTGGGAAAACCCAATAGTTCATTAAAAAGAGAAACATTGACTAAATTGTGATACATTTACACATGATAGAAATATAAAACTGTAAAAAAAGAGAGAGACATCTTTATGTATTAAAATGGCATGATCATCAGGATAAGTGGAAAAAGCAAGGTAGACAAAAGTGTTTTCGTACGCTAACATTTATCTATGCAAAGGTAGAGAAAACTGGATGTATACATACATTTGCCTATATATATCATTAAGCAGAATGATAAACACACAATTTTAAAAATAGTTACCTATGGGAGAAAGAAGGATAGGCTTGAGGGAATAAGGATAGAAAATATATGTGTTTAATTACATCTTCTTTTAGTTTAGACTCTGGAACGATGTAAATATTTAATATAGCTATAAAACAAAATTAAATTTAAAAACACTTAAAGCGAAGAACTAATTCAGCTTAACCATGTATCCAGTTGGTGGCATAACTACACAGAGAGGGACTATTCCAAATGGCTTTTTAAAATTTATTTATTGGCCGCATTGGTCTTTGTTGCTGCAAGAGGGTTTTCTCTAGTTGAGGAGAGTGGGGGCCACTCTCTAGTTGTGATGCACGGGCTTCTCATTGTGGTGGGTTCTCCTATGGTGGAGCGCAGGCTCTAAGTCACTCGAGCTTATGTAGTTGCAGTGCATGGGCTCAATAGTTGCGGCTCTCACGCACTAGAACAAAGGCTCAGTAGTTGCAGCACACAGGCATAAGCTCCCTCGAGGCTTGTAGGATCTTCCTAACCATGGAATCAAACCTGTGTCCCCTGCATTGACAAACAGATTCTTAACCACTGGACTACAAGGGAAGTCCTCCAAGTGACTTTAAAACTCAGTAATTTGACTGTAGGTTCCTATTGGAATATACCTTAAGGAAAAAAGAATTGCAAAAACAAAAGGAAACAAAAACAAGACTATTCAACTGTTTTCAGTTGCTGTATTCATATTGTTGATGGAAGTGTTGGTGCTGTCCTGAGATAACTGTGTGTCGTGGTATAAAGTGAATTAGCAGTTAATATTGGTACCATCAAGAACTTGGATTTTTGCCATGGGACAAAAGAGATATAAATGCAAAAGAGAATAACGGGGGGAAAAAAACCTGAATTTAAACTGAAAACATCAATATGATCTCACAGTGTCTTTTATCTTTAAATATATAGTATGCATTTCCTATCTCTGCCCGCAAAAATGGTCTAAAAACAATGACAAACCAGAAGTAATGAGCAACCCTGATGCCCAGTTTGTAGGTTGTATGTAGCATTTTGTACTAAAAATAAAATCAAGATCCTAGGAGAAATGGCTGACTCTGTCTAGGGCAGAAAATATAAGACAAAAGGTTGGAATATTTTGTAGTACCTCAAAGCAAGAAGGCAAATCAAAGAACCATTGGCAAATCAAAGAACTCAGAAGCCAACTGACCTAAGATAGGATAACTTGAGTATTAAGTTATTAAAAAGAGAAAATAATTTCAATGGGTTTAAAAACATAAATCTTATTTAAATCCATGAATTCATAGTGATTAGGAGAAACTAATTAGCCACATTGAGAAGGTTCTAGGAACCAACACTGTATCTTGAAAACCAGTAAGAAAAGGAAAAAAAAAGCAAATCTTTATTCTACCTTTCCTATGTGAACTCTACCGAATAACCAAATAGTTCATGAGAAAAAATTCTCATTATAAAAGTATTCTAGTTAAAAATGCAGGACTTATGGAATTAGAATATCTCCTTTTAACAACTTCTACTGAATTAATACATGTATTAATTATGCTGCTGCTACTGCTAAGTTGCTTCAGTTGTGTCCGACTCTGTGCGACCCCATAGACGGCAGCCCACGAGGCTCGCTCATCCCTGGGATTCTCCAGGCAAGAACACTGGAGTGGGTTGCCATTTCCTTTTCCAGTGCATGAAAATGAAAAGTGAAAGTGAAGTCACTCAGTTGTGTCCGACTCTTAGCGACCCCATGGACTGCAGCCTACCAGGCTCCTCCATCCATGGGGTTTTCCAGGCAAGAGTACTGGAGTGGGGTACCATTGCCTTCTCTGATTAATTATGTTAGCTAACATTCAAAAAAGATAATCAGACATTGTGTGCCTTTTGTTAAGTGTCTGATTCTACAGATGAAGTAGTCCTGCACCCCCAAACTAGCAAAAATCTAAGCAAATCTTGTATAGATCTAAACTATCAATTTACAGAAAGTACAAATAACAGAGAAATATACTAAAACAATATCATTGGGGATAATTCAGCATATCTGTACTGTGGAAACAGTATAGGACAAAAAACATGGTTTTTCCAACAAATTTCAAGTTAAGGGGGGCAGCATGCAGGGGAATCTATAGATTAAAAAAAGATTTAAAAGACATAACAACCAATTATAATGTATGGACATTATTTGTATCCTGATTCAAATGAATACTGTAAAAAACAAACCTTGCGAGACAATCAAGGGTATTTGAACATTGGATATTTGATGATATTAAGGAACTGTTCATATTTCAGATATGACAACAGTTTTGTGATTACATTGTTTACAGTCCATAACCTTTTTTTTAACTTTTTATTTTGTATCGGAGTATAGCCGATTACGGAGAAGGCAATGGCAACCCACTCCAGTACTCTTGCCTGGAAAATCCCATGGATGGAGGAGGTTGGTAGGCTATAGTCCACGGGGTCGCTACTAGTCAGACACGACTGAGCGACTTCACTTTCACTTTTCACTTTCAGGCAAGGGAGAAGGAAATGGCAACCCACTCCAGTGTTCTTGCCTGGAGAATCCCAGGGATGGGGGAGCCTGGTGGGCTGCTGTCTATGGGGTCGCACAGAGTCAGACACGACTGAAGCGACTTAGCAGCAGCATAGCCGATTAACAGTGTTGTGGTAGTTTCAGGTGGACAGCAAAAAAGTGTCCATAATTTTTAGAAATACACATTGAGATATTTATAGATTAAGCCATTCGAAGCCTGGGATTTGCTCCTATGAACTGATGAGGGCAATAGAGGGCTAACAGATTGAACAACATTGCCCGTGAGTTGGTAATTATTTAATCTGGTGACAGGAATTCTTTATTCTATTCTACATTTGTGAATATTTACAGTTTTGCTTAAAAGGTTAAATAGCATCTAAACTCCTCTTTGTCTGGGAAAACCTTTGATCCCTTTAGAAAGGTGAGACCCTGTGGGCTTCAAAAGGAGATAGGTAGGTCACTAGAGGAGTGAGGGAGAACATTATTAGTACCAGAGATATTTAGAAATTTGAGCACATTTATTGATTAGAGAAAGTTGCCATTTGAGAGAGAGAACTTGAAAATACAAGGAAAGAAGGATAGCTGAAAGAGCATGGGCTTATTTTATTGATTAGTTTAGATCACCTAAACTAATTGAGAACTAGTTTAGTTCTCAAAAATGTTTTTAAAATAATATTTTTCCTTGAAAACATTTATTTCAATATTCTGTCCTTCAAATAAGTCAGGAACAATTGAAATATCAACCCTCTTAACAAATGTCTTCCAAATCAATACCTTTAACTCTCTCCCTTCTCTGCCTTTTGAGTATTTCCACTCAAACATCTTATCATTTCCTCTGACTCAGCATGACCACAATCTAACTCCTCTAACAGCCTGCATATGTCAGTGGGGCTACAATTCCCAAAGTCACCAGCTGGCTAATCCTTTAAGTCCTCTTAACTCCTTCCTTACCCTTGATACCCCGGTCCCAATCAACAAATTTCTTTTTTCGTAAGGCCTCTTTCTTAGCCTTTTCTTTCCATTCTAATATCCTTATAATACAATTTGCAGAGTATCCATTCATTCCAGCAACTATTTATTGAGCCAACTATTCACTAAGCACTATTCTAGATTCTGGAGATATATTAATGAACAAAAACATTGGAGACACCATCTTTATGAAATTTTGCATTCTCATGGAACTGACTTTCCAGAAATTCTATTATCAAGGAATAGGTCTTTAGATGCAATAACCCAACAACTGGAAGTGTCCTAAGTCATCAGTCTTTGGTGATTGTCCCATCTTGATCAAGTAAAATAGAAGTTAGACTCTTGCCCAGATAAGAGAGCAAAGGTCTCGGGCTCTACCCTCCATCTGTGGTGGTTTCTTGCAGGACATTGTGAGGGTGTGACGTGCATGTGCTCAGTCATGTTTAACTCCTTGCAGCCTCATGGACTGTAGCCCGCCAGGCTCCTCTGTCCATGGGATTTCCCAGACAAGAATACTGGAGTGGGTTGCCATTTCCTTCTCCAGGGGAACTTCCCCAACCCAGAGATGGAGCCCACGTCTGTTATGTCTCCTGCACTGGCTGGCAGGTTCTTTAACACTAGCGCTACCTCTGAAGTGTAGAGGGAGTTATTGTCCAAGTCCCTTCCTCTGAAAATTCCATCCCATAGACAACTGTCTGAATCTCACACTCAAGCAACAGAACACAAAATTCAAATCACCCTTGGAATTCTCTAGCAGTCCAGTGGTTAGGACTCAGCGCTTTCACTGCTGGGGCCTGGGTTCAGTCCCTGGTTAGAAAGCTAAGATTCTGCAAGCTGTGCAGCACAGCCAAAACAAATGAACAACCAAAAAATGGCTCTTAAACATATAAAAGGATGCTATCATAACGGCAAATTAAAACTAGCTGAAATAACATCTTTCACCTTTCAGACTGTTAAAAAGCAAAGGGTGACTACACATTTTGCTGACAAGGTTATGGAAATAAAGTGCTGTTGGGAGTATAAAATCCAGGACCCCATGGAGGGCACATGGAAGGCATTTCAATTGCATTTATTCTTTGACCCAACAATTTCACTTCTGGAAGTTTACCCTAAAAATATATTTGCATTTATATAAAGGAAGATGTTTACAAAGTTGTTTGTTGAATAATTTTGTACTAGCCAAGACTGGAAAGAGCCCAAGTGTCCATCTGTATCATGGTTTCTCAACCTCATTACTAATTGATATTTTTGGACCAGATAAATTCTTTGTTGTGGGGACTGTCCTCTGCACTGTAGGATGTTTAGCAGTATCCCTGCCTTCTACCCACTAGACACCAGTAGCATTCTTCCCTCCAAACTGAAATGACTGCAGACATTGCCATGTGTCTCCTGGGGACATATCTTTCCCATTCTCCTGATGAAAACCACTGATCTATAAAAACTGGTTAAATAAACAATGGTATATCCATAAATGTAATACTATGTAGCTGTAATAATAATGAGGAGAGCTCAATGTACTATATAGAAAACTGATTGGATAATTAAAAAGATAGAAACAAAAGGAAAAAGGAAGTTGCTATTTTGATTATTACAGGGTGCCAAGAAGAGACAGAGGGGAGCATGTATCTCAGTTATCCATAATGCTTTTTTTAAAGTTTATTTTGGATAACTTAAATGTTATTTCCATGAAAAGTAAGGCTATAATTTTAATCGACTGTGTTCAAGATAAATAGTGAGGCCACAGAGAAAAATATCATCTTATACATTATAACAATATTTCTCATTTATAAAAAGTGTTTTTAAAAAGATATAAAAAGAAACTGTTAGAAGGTTGATTGCACTTGCTTTTAACTTAGGATATTGTGCTACTACAAGGAATTGCTTAGAGATTTGTTCGAGAATCTATTAATAACTAGTGATGGAAGTTGTACAGTTATATTTTTCCGACAGACTTTAACTTCCTTTTAAAGGTGCTTCATTCTTTAAAATCCTAAGCCAGAAAAGAAGCAAGCTGCTGCCTTTATGCTACCAAGGTTGTAAAATCATCCTCCAGTTGTGACTCAAATAAAAATAGCTATGGCATAGGAGAAAAAAATACCCTGTAGATAAGATGTATATCAGTGACATTGTTCCACAAAATCTATCCCTGGTTACTCTTGCAGCTCCATGGAGACCTATGTATTTCTCCACTCATTAAACATCATGTTTGAGTGCCTACTGTGCACCAGCCGTTACATTAGGTAATGAGAATATAGTGACAGTTATAAATGACACGTTTCTTGCTTTTAAGGGTTGAAGGAGTCAGACCTAAAAACACTGTGTGTACAGAATGAGAGTATGGAGAAAAAGCACAAAGGAACTGGTTTGTGGTTTTGCTTTGTTTAGAATGAAACTCATATAATGCTTATTTCATTTCTCATGACTGTAGCAATTGCCTTGCTCACTCATTGCCTATGTAAAATCTACCCTTTCCATACAATTCAGTTTAGGTTCTACACAATTCCACCTCCTTGGAGAAATCTTCCTGGACCATCTCCAAGATATCACAAATGTGATCTTTATCATTTACTGATCATATACCATGTGCTAGGCCCTATACACGCAATACCTAATTTTCACATCAACCCTTTGTGCGCGTGATGATTATGCCTTACTTTACCAATGAGGAAAATGAAGCTTAAAAAGATTAATTAACTATCCCAAGTTTTCCTTATGCTAAATGGTTGTATGGAAATTTTAAAAAGGCCTGATTCCAAAGCCTGTACTCATAAACCTTGTGTCTAATGGTCTACTGTTGTGCTCCTCTGATTTTCATAGCGACTATTGACTATACTTCTCACTCATTCATTCCAAATGACTCTTTTCATTTGCTGCTTAGGCTATTGTTTGTTTCTGAATTGTAGATATGTGTGTGTGTGGGGGGGGTCACATGTGTGTGTGCATGCAATTGTCTTGCATTCTCAACTTGATTGTAAACTTCTTATGGATGAGGACTTTTGGGTAGGCTTTCAGCTTGCGTTTGACTTAAACATTCAGCTGGTCCCTTAATTTTTTTTATTCTTCCTTGAAATTCTCTGTAGATCTTTCTTTTCTTTTTTCCCCTTCCATTGCTAGTGCTACCACACACACATCATTTCTTCCTTTTGTCTCTTAACCAGTCTCTGAGCCACCATTTTCTTCTTCTCCCTTCAAAGATTCTTCCTCTCTTGAAGCCTAGATTTGTCCATCTAAAATATGCATCTTATCATATCATTCCTGTTCTTAAAATACTCCTAATTCCACAGGAGTGACCAGCTTGAGGTCAGAACCTTCCTTTTCTGCATCTCCCTGATATACGCCCCACTCTCTAGCTCATTCACATTCCCCAAACAGAATATGCTCCAGAGCTCTGGTTCTTCTGCCCTGCTAGAAGGAACTTAGCGTTTTTTACATAGTGAGCTCCTCTTCATCCTTCAAAGACCAATTCAGATGTTCTAGATATTAGTCCCATTAGTGCCAGAATTGAAAGCTCCTTCCATATTTCATATTTCTTTGTTTCAGTTGCTCATTGTATAATTTATAACAATTAACTTATATCTAAATAATTTCTAAAAGTTTCCTCCTTTTAGTCTGGGCTCTTCGAAAGAAAGAACTGTGTATTTTCCCTATATATTCTACCATGGAGCAGGTTCACAATATAAATAGGTGATGAATCAACAATTTAGTGAACAGCATTCCTTTTTCTTATTTTTAAAACAGCATTTCTTTTTCTTTTTTGCCTATGCTAAATAATTAGTCTACATATACCCATAGAAGTCAAGGCTGTATATTGTCAACCTGCTTATTTAACTTATATGCAGAGTACATCATGAGAAACGCTGGACTGGAAGAAACGCAAGCTGGAATCAAGATTGCCGGCAGAAATATCAATAACCTCAGATATGCAGATGACACCACCCTTATGGCAGAAGGTGAAGAGGAACTCAAAAGCCTCTTGATGAAAGTGAAAGAGGAGAGTGAAATAGTTGGCTTAAAGCTCAACATTCAGAAAACGAAGATCATGGCATCTGATCCCATCACTTCATGGGAAATAGATGGGGAAACAGTGGAAACAGTGTCAGACTTTATTTTGGGGGGCTCTAAAATCACTGCAGATGGTGACTGCAGCCATGAAATTAAAAGACGCTTACTCCTTGGAAGAAAAGTTATGACCAACCTAGATAACATATTCAAAAGCAGAGACATTACTTTGCCGACTAAGGTCCATCTAGTCAGGGCTATGGTTTTTCCAGTGGTCATGTATGGATGTGAGAGTTGGACTGTGAAGAAGGCTGAGCGCCGAAGAATTGACGCTTTTGAACTGTGGTGTTGGAGAAGACTCTTGAGAGTCCCTTGGACTGCAAGGAGATCCAACCAGTCCATTCTGAAGGAGATCAACCCTGGGATTTCTTTGGAAGGAATGATGCTAAAGCTGAAACTCCAGTACTTTGGCCACCTCATGCGAAGAGTTGACTCATTGGAAAAGACTCTGATGGTGGGAGGGATTGGGGGCAGGAGGAGAAGGGGACGACAGAGGATGAGATGGCTGGATGGCATCACTGACTCGATGGACGTGAGCCTGAGTGAACTCCAGGAGTTGGTGAGGGACAGGGAGGCCTGGTGTGGTGCAATTCATGGGGTCGCAAAGAGTCGGACACGACTGAGCGACTGAACTGACTGACTGACTGACCCATGGAAGAGTAAAAACAAAATCCCAAAGTGGATTGTTTCATATGTTTGCATTATATTTTTCTTTCTCATAAGATTTTTCTCCCTTCCCACTTCTATATGGCAGAGAACCCAGGAATCTTATTCAAGGGTGTCCTAAAGATTATCCTTCCTCTGTCCCTACCCAGTTTATTCAGTTCTGGGGTATTAAAGGCACCTTCTGGCTTGTCCCTACTCTTAAGTCATGGAGGTACTTTTTGATTCAGACTGGTGTCCTAGCCCTCTTTTCATCTGAATGATTCATCTGTCAACTGTGATATATTTTAATGGCAAACATTAGTCACAACAGAAAACAAAATCAAATAAAGTAACTATACTGGCTTTTACCAAATATCAAATCCCTTCTCTCCTATCTTCAGTGGGCAGAGGCACCTGGCAGCATCAGAGGCTGGGTTTCCCTTATCCTTATCAGCATGTCTGCTTTGGCTTGCTTAATTTAGGGAAAAGGCTGTCTGTTTAACAGCCCTCAGGGAGTCAGTATGCTCATGAAACTGACCATGCTGATCCCAGAAATTGGAGCACACTTCCATAGAGAAGTCCCTGTCCAGATCTAACTGTACTCTATGTATTGAAATGTTTTGATGTTAAGCACATTTTAAAATATTATGATTTATTTCAAGTTAATAATCCAAGTTGGAGAAGGAAATAGCAATCCACTCCAGTATTCTTGCCTGGAAAATTCCGTGGACAGAGGAGCCTGGCAAGCTCCAGTCCATGTGGTCACAAAAAGTTGCTCTTTATCTTTCTCAGTCTTATTTCACTTTACTATAATATCCTCCAGAATCATCCATGTTGTCACAAATGGTAAGCTCTCACTTTTGTGAACTATATCTTAGTGAAAGCTGTTTTGTTTTGTTTTAAAGGTACTCAAATATAAAGTTTTTTCTTTATTCTGAGGTCTGTTTCTGGATTTGTAAGGTGGGTTTGTTGGTTTTTTTTTTTTTTTTTTTTTTGGTGGCATTGGGTCTTAGTCGCAGCACATGGGCTTAGTTACCCTGTGGCATGTGGGATCTTAGTTGCCAGACTAGGGAGCAAACCTAAGTCCTCTGCATTAGAAGGCAGATTCTTAACCACTGGACCACCCAGGAAGTCCCTCAGTGGTGGTTTTTAATTTGATATTTAATGTCATTCTAAATAAAGAGAAAAGTACAATTTTAAATTATTACCATGAATTTCAATGTTCATATTTGTATTGTGCAATGCCAGTTTTAAGCACAAATATAAAAGCATGCGGTTCATTCAGAATTACCAAAGTTACAGAATTCATATATTGTAGCTCATACACACACATATTAATATATTTTGTCCTTATCAGAACAGTGGAAACGCTGCACAGAAATAACTCAACTGTTTTTATTTCACTTCTTGATACGTATACGTCCTACAAGCACTATCTTCAGCTTGCTGATGAGTAAGGAAGAACTGAAAGAGAAGAACTACACGTCATTATCTTTCCCTTTCCTTCTGTGTCATTTTTAGTGTAAATGGTTGGTTAATATAGGGAAGAAACACAAGTAAGAAAGGGTATGATACTGTTTTTCAGTCATTTGTGTTAGGAAATCAGAAAGCAAGTTCTGGTTTCAACGGAAAGCACAGCCTCTAGGGGCTGTCAGGACCCCACTTAGTTTTGGACATGACATGCTTACCTTGAACTTGTTATGAATTTTGCTGAACACTCAGGCATTGTGGATCTCTACCAGAATTCTGCATTCATGGGGCAAATCTAAAAAGTTACATGCAATTTCCACAGCAATTTTATCTCTTCTTTTCTTGCACAGGCCACATTGTCCCATCAGACCTCACTCACAATATTTAAGTTCAAAGATTAATTATTCAGAATCTCAAGATGAAAACAGTAGAACATTAGGCCGAGTGTCAGGCACTTTTGAATGAGGATCCTGTGTGAACTGCATAGGTTGCATGCTCATGAAACCAACACAGTGAAAACACTTGATTTCTAAATGATTTTAGATATAGTTTTGGATCAATGGATCTGAGGGCATAAATTTTTCTAAGTTTAATGTTTTTCTAACTGAGTGACTTTGAGCAAATGATGTTTTATTCTGAAGGCTCTTAAAATCTAATTGGATGATTTCATCTCTCCATTATACTGTCCTGTTCTATTGACCAATCATGATATACAATATACTGAGTAACATAATCACAATAGTAAAAGATGCTTATCAATTTTCACAATCAATAGCCAGACAAAAAATAAACTACAATTGCAAACATAGTGGAAACATGGTTAGTGAAGTGAAGTCGCTCAGTCGTGTCCAACTCTTTGCAACCCCATGGACTATAGCCCACGAGGCTCCTTGGTCCATGGGATTTTCTAGGCATGAATACTGGAGTGGGTTGCCATTTCCTTCTCCAGGGGATCTTCCCAACCCAGGGATCAAACCCAGGTAATATAAAATAATTACATATAATTTGGGGGGTCAAGCAGAATGATGTAACTGGAAGTGCATACATGCCCATGTTTCATTTGCTCAGTCTTTCTCTTTTTGTTGGTGCATTTAATCCTATACTGTCCTGACCTAAAAAACTAGAAGTGTTAATTATTGAGTCATTTTTCTTAACTCTTTCAGATTCAAAGAAAAGTTCAGTGAAAATATATGCCATGATCACTTGGATATATAAGCATGAGTCTAAGTGGGGAACAGATTGCCCTGTATAAGAGATTTTAATCCCAAGAGGGTCTATGGTTGATTGAGGGAACAGGAAGGGGTCGAGCAGTTGGATAATGTGGGGAGCATGGTTGTGGTTAGTTGGGGCATGCATCTGGTCATAAGCTAGGAAGAGTCTGAGAAAAAGCTTATCAGCCTCCCAGCCCTCCCCAGAGCAAATGAGTAGAAAGGTGGTTTGAAAATTAAAATTGTAGGTACTCAATAATAATTTTTAATAGCTTTTTACTTGCAACTAATTTATGGCCTTGGGCTTCCCAAGATGGCACAGTGGTGACGATTCTGCCTGCTAAGGCAGGAGACAAGAGTTCAATCCCAGGGTCAGTAAGATCCCCTGGAGTAGGACACGGCAACCCACTCTAGCATTCTTGCCTGGAAAATTTCATGGACAGAGGAGACTGACAGGTTGCAGTCCATGGTGTCACTAAGAGTGGGACATGACTGAGCACACAAGCACAATTTATGGCCTTAATAAATAAAGGTCTTCTAAGTGGATTGTTTAAGAGAAATATTCAGTAAGGGTTTATGTAGCTAAAAGCACATAACACTTCTAATATTATGAGCTCAAAAATCCTTATTGAATGTAGAATTTGATGAAAGAATCTAGTTTAAAAAAAAAAAACTTTTTAAGCTGAGGCAATGGGCCACTAGATGCTGTTGAATGCAGGAATTTTACTATCATTTATTCTTAGTGAGAAACACCAGTGTTAGCTGACACTTCTCCTTAACCCAGTACTACATAATGGTTATGAGGGCTTCCCTGATGACTCAGTGGTAAAGAATTCGCCTGCCAATGCAGGACACTCAGGTTCCATCCCTGGGTCGGCAAGCTCCTCTGGAGAAGGAAATGGCAACCCACTCCAGTATTCTTGCTCGGGAAATTCCATGGGCAGAGGAGGTGGCAAGCTACAGTCTACGGGTTGGCAAAAGAGTTGGACGTGACTTAACAACTAAACAACAACAACATATTGATTACAGGGTTTCATGTATGACCCTCTGCCTTTTCATACTGGGAAATGGAACAACGGACTGGTTCAAAATTGGGAAAGGAGTACATCAAGGCTTTATATTGTTACTATGCTTATTTAAATTATATGCAGAATACATCATGCTAAATGCTGGGCTGGATGAAGCACAAGCTGGAATCAAGATTGCTGGGAGAAATATCAACAACCTCAGATATGTAGGTGACACCATCCTTATGGCAGAAAGCAAAGAAGAACTGAAGAGCCTCTTGATGAAAGTGAAAGAGGAGGGTGAAAAAGCTGGCTTAAAAACTCAACATTCAAAACATGGAGATCATGGCATCTGGTCCCATCACTTCATGACAAATAGATGGAAAAACAATGGAAACAGTGGCAGACTATTTTGGGGGGCCCCAAAATCACTGCAGAATGGTGACTGCGTCTATGAAATTAGAAGACGCTTGCTCCTTGGAAGAAAAGCTATGACAAACTTAGTGTATTAAAAAGCAGAGGCTACAAAGATCCGCCTAGCCAAAGCCATGGCTTTTCCATTAATCATGTATGGGTGTGAGAACTGGACAATAAAAAAGGCTGAACATCGGAGAACTGATGCCTTTGAACTGTGGTGCTAGAGAAGACTCTTGAGAGTCCCTTGGACAGCAAGAAGATCAAACCAGTCAGTCCTAAAAGATATCAGTCCTGAATATTCACTGGAAGGACTAATGCTGAAGCTGAAGCTCTAATACTCTGGCCACCTGATGTGTAGGGCCAACTCATTGGAAAAGACCCTGACATTGGGAAAGATTGAAGGCAAGAGGAGAAGGGGACTACAGAAGATGAGATGGTTGGATGGCATCACTGACTTGATGGACATGAGTTTGAGCAAACTCCAGGAGATGGTGAAGGCCTTGAGTGCTGCAGTCCAAGGGGTTGAAAAGAATAGGACACGACTGAGTGACTGAACAACAACAAATGTATGACCCTGGAACCCATGTAGTAATTCAAAAATTTTAAATGGTGACATTACATTCAATTTTTCCAGAACATTATAGTGTGCATGTAGTGTTTGATTATCAATATATCCTATTCTCTGACCAAATGTACTCTACTTTACTTATAGTAAAGATTTTATTTATTTAGCTTTTAGAGTAAGATTTACAATCCTCTATAGCAGCAAAAAACATATTTCTGCCTTTTTTAAAAAGTGTTTTCATTATCATCAAATGTAATGATTTATTTATTTTCCTGACCCTTGCCCTTTAAAGATATAAAGTACACTTTTGTTGCCTTCTTGTGTCATAGCCCTTCTATTAAAACAATATACTCTTAAAAACTTCATGATATTTTAAAAAAAAAAACACTTCATGATACAAGTGTAAATTTTATCCCTGTGCAGCTGGTTGATATGCTTCAACCTTTTGGTAAAAGGAGGTGGACCCATGGGAAATACAATCCCAGACTAATTTTCAAAGCATTGTTCATCCATAGAACAATCAAAGAGACCACCGTGGAAGGTCTGCTATTGAGCTGGCCAAAGGGTTGACTTGAGTTTTAACATACAATGTTACAAAAAACCCTGAATGAATTTCTTGGCCAGCCCAATATGTTATGAGTAGTTAGTGCATGAAAAGATGCATCAACTTAACTTTTTAAAATGATGATACATCCAGCTTTGTTTACTTTTTAAAGAAAGCTAAGTATATAACTAATGCCAGAAAGGAATTTTTAAAACTTCATTCTCATTTAAAGTTCCTGGGCATGAAATTATAGAAAGCTTTTCCTATGCCTCCTCTCCCAGTCCCTTTATTGGACTTAAATGAATTCCCGTGGTTTTGGACTCTGTATCTGGGGAACTCTTTATCAGAGAACCTATAAATGATCATTGCCAGTAGTTATCATCTGTGAACTGTGAAGCTGCACTGGAAACAGTGAAGCCAAAGAGGAACAATACTGCTTCTTTTTTAATCAACCAGACTGACAGATTGAGGAAATGCTATGGCTGCAAGGTTTCCAGATTAAAGCAGGTCAGTTAGCAAAAAGTTTTCATTGTCTCCTTTAAGATGCTACATATAGGCAGGATGAAGGCATTACAAGTGTCTTCATAGTTGATGGGACATTGTAAGCCAAAGGGTATTCCCTAACAGTCTGGAGAGAACTTTCTAGTAAAGTCTCCTGGGTAAGTTCTTATTGTTGCTGTTGTTCAGTTGCTAAGTTGTGTCTGACTCTTTGTGACCCCACAGACTTGGGCTTGCCAATTCAGGATTTATATTGGTGATTTAGATCATGGTTTGGAAGGGTTCTTAAAAAGCAAAACTTCACTCAAGTTTAATCTTCACAGAAGACACATATATAAAATAGATAACAGTGGTATGACTTTGGTGAAGTGGGGAGTAAGCAAAGACGTCCACACACCTCTAGGTCTTTCCAGAACTCAGTACTATTGACCCAGGTTAATAAAACTAGCTAACTTTTGTTGGGACTCCCTAAGTGCCAGACATTGTGTTACGAACTCTATATTACCTCATATAATCATCACCACACCTTTCCATATGGAAGAATCCCTTATTGACTCCATTTTACAGAAAAAGACATAAAAAATCAGAGCTGGTCACTGTTTAGTTAATCACACAGTCACTGATCACACAGTGGTAAACAGTGGGCCAGGAGACCAAATTTCCTGACTCCAAAGCCCAGGCTCTTAAATGTCATATTATTTGGCCTTCTGTGAAAATGTGCATTTTACAGGTGCCAACTGCTGGACAGTGCAGGGAGTTGAGATGAATGATAATAGTACTGAGCTCATTCAAAGCACCCCAAACCCCCAAACACATACACTGGATGGATCCACATCTGCTTTCCCATGTCTTATCTTTATCTCTTTTCTCTTTCTGCCTCTCTTCCTTTCCCAGCTACTCATCTGTGGCTTCTCTTTATGTCAACCCCAATCAAATTTGGCACCTTGTGGTTAAACACAGGCTTCACCCTATAATGTTCCCATTGCTTCTCTGATTGAATCTGACAGGTACTTCCGCTTTCTAGGAGCCCACACATCTGTTTTCAGTTTTGTGATGACCCAGGTGTGGCCACCAAAATGCCAGATGCAGGGGCAACTGTTGGTACTGTGAAAATTAAAAGAGTAAACATCAAATGCATTCTGTTTTTTTACACAAAAAAACCAAGAAACATTTTGAGGTGAAATTGAGTGCTCTAGATTCCACATTTGTATGTGAAGTTTGTTCCTAATAATCCACTAGCTTGAGGCAAAGTATTTTAACATTGTTTTGAAAAGAAAAAGTTGTTAATATTGTCATGTAGTCACTAAAGAAATACTTGTAAGAAATGTGAGAAGCTCAACTGCTTTTTTTCCCTCTCATATCATTTATAAATATATATGTACGAATATGCAAAATAGTAAACACCACGAATGCAATAAGAAGTTAATATTTGTATAGAATTGAATGTATAGAAAGACTGTAATGATCAACAAAAATGCACATAAAAATATTTAGTCTTTGAAAGAGAATTAGAGGGATTTCCCTGACAGTCCAATGGTTAAGACTTCACCTTCCAATGTGGGGGATATGGGTTTAATTCCTGGTTGGGGAGCTAAGATCCCACATGCCTTGCAGCCAAAAAACCAAAACATAAAACAGAAGTAGTACTTTAAAAACTTCAATTAAAGACTTTATAAATGGTCCACAGAGCCTGCTGTATAACACAGGAAGCTCAGCTCCATGCTCTGTGATGACCTAGAGGCGTAGCATGGTGGGGAGGCTCAAGAGGGAGGGTATTATATGTGTACTTACAGCTGATTCACATTGTACAGCAGAAACCAAAACCAAAATTGTAAAGCAATTATCCTCCAATTAAAAATAATTTTTTTTAAAAAGTGCTATATAAAAAAAACAGTCCATGTAAAAAAAAATCTTAAAAAAGAGAGAATTAGAAAAAGTATTTTCATTATAATTCTTCCAAAGTTGTCTCCATGATATAGTCCAAAAGATCTATGAGTTCAAACAATTTGGGTTGTTGCAGGACCCTGACCTTGGGTCTCATTACATCAGCCTCCTACAAAGCAACCCTGCAGAATGCCAAGGAGATGAAGTGACAAGACTGCGCCTGCCTCTGTGTCATGTGGGCCCCACTGTCATCTCTAACTTTCCATCAAGGGATAATGTTCTTTCAAGCTGCTTCAGCTCCTACGTCCACCATAACCTCAAATATCCCTATAATTCCCCAGGCCCAGGGAAGTGCCTGCCTCTCTGGAGAAATTTTAGAGTAGGGAAGCACCGCCCTTTCCACTGGGGTTTCAGTTGCATAATCAGTAATAATTCCAGAGCTGGGAACTAATCCTGAGAAAGATGCAAGAGTCAGGCAGCTGGACATCAAAGAATCACTTTAATTACTAAGGCAGGCTAGTTCAGAGAATGTTGTTTAGCAACAAGATTGGACAGACAGACCCACACACTCACAGGCAGCACTGGGCAATGCTAGACCCATCCCTGTAAAAATCCACAGCCTAGAGCAACATCCCAGAATGTGTGTTCTTTTTAGAAGGGTAAATTCCAAAGAAATACAAGGAAGAGGCATGTCCATCTTTAAAATTTACGTATCAGCTAATTAACACTGCCTTCCATGATGTGGAAGGAGAAATTACCTGAGGAACAAATATGTGGAGACTCCTGGCAGTGGTCAATAGCCTGACCATCTGGTCAGAGGTGTGGAAAGAAAAGGACTAGAAGATCAGAGACCAGGAGCACAGGCTTGTAGAAGGATATAGAAAGTACGCACCAAGTATGAAGATTTTTGTATCAAGCACTAATGCCTGCCAGAAGCATCCACCACAGAAGTGCTGAACAAAGTTGACAAAATGTCTCAGCTAGTTGATGTTAGCCAGCCGTTGCCACTGTCAAGGCATGACAGGCACCTGAACAGACTGGCTAGGGTGGAAGTGAGGGAGGCTACTTCTGAAGGCCAATCTAGCTATTGCTGCCTCTGAATGTTCAAACTTTCAGCAGCATGGGTCCAGCAACACTGGGGTCCTCATATGGAACCGTTCCTCAAAGAAACCAATTTCAATGTCCCTTCTATCATGGAAGAACCAGTGTTTCATCTTCACAAGGATAGATACCTATTCCAGGTGTGGGTTTCCCTTTCCTGCTCACAGATCCACGGCCTGGACCATTTTCTGGGGCTTATGAGCAGCTTGATCCACAGGCATGAAATCCCACTCAACACAATGTCTGACCATAGGATCCACATCATAGGGAAGAAGGTGTGGGAATGGGTCCATGACTCCATTTCTTATCTGAATGGTATGTTCAGAAAATAACTTAGGTTTTCCAATTTTCATTTGGCACTACCCGAGCAGATATTGTGTAGTTATTACATTTTGTTTCTATTATATGCTGTTATGGACTGAATAGTGTCACCTGCAAAATTCAGACGTTGAAGTCCTAACCCCCCAGTGCCTTAGAATGTACTTGCATTTGGAGATAGGGCCTTTAAAGAGGTAAAGTGTAAGATAAGGTAAAATGAGGTCATTAGGGTGGCCCTAGTCCAAATGACTGGTGTCCTTACGAAAAGAGATTAGGACACAGACATGCACAGAGAAAAGACTCTGTGAAGACAGAAGAAGATGGCCACCTACAAGCCAAGAGACAGATCTCAGAATGAAGTAAACCCTGCCAGCTCCTTGATCTGAGACTTCTAGTCTCCGAAGTCTGTGGTATTCATTATGGCAGACCTAACAAACGGGTACATATGCTAAATTAATAATAAGTAGCATTTAGGGAATTCCCTGGTGGTCCAGTGGTTAGGACTCCACACTTTCACTGCAGAGGAACCAAGATCCTGCAAGCTACACAGTGCAGCCAAAACCAAAACTAACATCTGTAGAGGTTAGCTTTACAGTTTGCAAAGCACTTTGGTTATGCATCTTAATCGAATCTCATAACAACTCTGTGAGGTGGTTGATAGGGTGTTATAATTTTCAGTTAGGAGAATGAGGACATGGAAATCCCTAAGATCACATAGCGAAGGAAAAAATTAGATCCTGAATCTAAGTATTCTGATTCCAGCTCCTATCAAATGTGTGCATCAGTCTTTGAGACCCCATGCACTGCAACCCGCCAGACTCCTTTGTCCATGGGGTTTCCCGGGCATGAATACTGGAGTGGGTTGCCATTTCCCCCTCCAGGGGATCTTCCGGATCCAGGGATCTAACTTGAGTCTCTTGCGTCTCTTACATTGCAAGCAGATTCTTTACCGCTGAGCCATCAGGGAAGCCCCTTTATCAACCAGGACCTGCTCTATCTAAAAACCATCAGTAGCCAGGTGGTCTTTACTTAGACTGGCATACAAGGTCCCTCTCATGCTGGTGTGAGGGACCAATTTCCTGTCCTCTCTACTATCACTCAACCCCTTTCAGCCTATGCTTTATCAATACAGATTTACCCACCACTCTTGATAAACAAAATCAAATTTACCCTGCTCTCTCACGCCATCACATGAACTGTTTCTCCAGCTGGGATGCTTTTGTTGCTTTCTCAACTTGACAAATTATCAGCTCAGATATTGCCTTCTCTGTGAACCCCACTGTGACTTTCTCTCCTCTGTGCTCCCATATTTTGTATATATCTCTACAACTGCACCTATCTCATGAGATTGGGGAGCAAATTAACAGAGTGAAAAGGGGCCAGGGCTTTTGAGTTAAGCAGACACAGCCTCAAATCCTGACTCTGCCATGTTTCATTCAATCAAGCAGCTTTAACAAGAATGAATTATATGAAACATGCTGATCCATGTTCCAGGAATACAAAGATGACAAAATTGTGTTCGCCCTGAAAGAAATTCAGTCCTAATGCAATCTACTTGAGGATTCAGACAGTAAATTAAAATTTAGAGAGACAAGTGTGCTGCTAGAGATACATGCAGGGAGCACTGGGCAGGGCATTGACACTTCCCAGGGTCAAGGAAGGCTTTCTGAAGGACAAACAGGAACTGTTATTAATAAATGAAAGTGGGTAGAAAGTTTCAGGCAGAGGAATTAAATGTACAAACGAGAGTGAGAGAATAGCAAAGGTAACTCTCTATAAGCAAATGAGATATACCCCTATCTCTTATGGTTGATGGTAGGATTAAATGACATATCCTATGTAAATCATCTAATAAAGTGTCTGATATTGAGTGAGTGCTCTCATTATTGACATATTATTAATATTATTGTGTTGTGGTTATAACTGTTTCTATCTCTCCTACTTCTGTCTTCTCCTATATGGGGGTTTCCTAAAGGGCCAGGAACAGCCTTATTCGCCTTTGTATTCTTGACTTCTGACACTGCCTGGCATGTAGTGAGGCATATTTGTTGAATAAGCTCATGAATGCATGAAGGACCAAGGACTGAGCATGTGCTTCAGGAACTCATCTATTCCAAAATAAAGATAAGAAGGAACCAAAAAAACTACAGCAACTCTAAAGACCCTTCAAACTTTTCAAAACTTTCCCCTTTTCAATTAATAGAAAAGCAGAGCTTCCTTCTGTGATTTATGTCTCCTGATTTATCCAGAAATTACCAACTTACCACCTTAAAAAAGCTCAGAGAGCCATCCATCTAGGGTGAGTTGATTTGTACATGAAAAGGAGGAGTAGTGAATGAAGGTTAAACCAAATATAAATTCAAATCCCATGATGTTTTTCTCTTCAACAATTGACAATGCTTTATTACAGAGGATTTAAAACATATTTAATTGAGAAATTGGTCAATGATAGAAAGGTAGACCAATGTCTCAGAAACTCCCTTTCTTTCCCCTTGGCAAGCCCTAAGGGAGGACTCTGGGATGATGGTGAGAACCAGTCTCAATAAATTTTATAAATACCGTGTGTGTAAATAGAACTGTCTAGGTCTTCGTTAAGAACCATTCTTTTTAACACCAAAAAATGATTATAATATAAATAGACATCAGTCTTCAAGGTCAGATTCTCTTGAAACAATCCCAAGCTATTAACTATGAGAGTAATTAAACTGTAATTTAAGCACATTTTAAATAGCTGAGCAGATCTTTGTCCAGTCAAACATTCCTAGAGGACATGCTGTACTTCTGGATTAATTTTAAACATACTCCAGGAGTATGTGTAATCAGAATTTATTCTCCAAATTACCAAATCCAGATTCTACTCTCCACTATTCAATTTATTTTCTTCAGTTTGTATGCAGATTATGCGAAGCAGGTGGTCTGTAGCTTGAGACTGACAACACTCACCAGCTGTTAAATTTACGCATCGCTCTAATTTAAATGCTTAATTGCTCTCAGAGCACTCAATTTACAGCTCATAAACCCCTCCCAATGGCCCTCAAATCTCTTCGCCTATGATAGATTCAAAGGTAAATGAACCATAGTGTCCCTTGATAGGAAAATGAAATATCTGAATAATCTTATGCTCTTTAAATGTTTATAATTATTTATTAGAAAAAAATAACATCTGAGCATTTTTTCTAAATTAATTTTAGAGAGGAGAGTTTAGGTTCAGTGACTGCCAAATCTCCTACTAGTTCATTAACATCCTTTCCCTTTGAAATTGGAACACAAGGATGATACCTGCCTTTATAGGCATACAGTGTCCAAGATGACCAGGGAGAATCAAGGAAATATTAAAAACACTGTGAATAATGACTGTATAATTACAAACTGTCCCATGTCAATGGCATCTAACAAAGGTAAAGAATAAGGTGCTGTAAGTATTGTTGGCTGGCGGGAGTGTCTGAAGGCTTTTCTGTCTACTCCCGCCGTTAGCTGGGAAATTGAACGCTGATTTTGGAAGAGCTTGTCTCATTCAATGTCATTATTTTATGTGTTAAGACATAAAGTTTAAGCGATTTGCCCAGATAAATGAGTGATGGAGAGCAAGACCAGAGTGATCGCCTCTATGGGCAACATTTTGGCCATTTGACCACCCAACCTATCTTGTCCCCCAGTTTGTTGCAGTCAACTGCAGCAAGAAGAAAGGGAGTTAACCTGTTTTAAACCTTGCACGAGATACAGAAATGGGTTATCTTCAACGACTGATACCAAGATGCTTTCTGCTTTAAGTCAAACCGCGTATGAAAATAGAGTGCTTCTGACTTAATTTACAAGGATTCTCTATTGGATTGTTGTAAATATCCAGCTTCCCTACTGAATTTTAAAGTTTGATTATGCTAGCCTCAAGAACACATCTATTATATAAATTAAAGTATTTATGCATCCAAACCAATTAGCAGGTGTTTATAAAGTATAGTTGTCCCTTCGTATTCACCGACACCAAAATCAAGTCACTTATATAAAATGATGTAGTATTTGCCTATAACCTATGCACATCCTCCTGTATACTTGAAATCATCTTTGTTGTCCTTTAGTCGCTAAATCATGTCCCACTCTTTTGCAACCCCTTGGACTGTGGGCCGCTAGGCTCCCCTATCCGTAGGATTTCCCAGGCAAAAATACTGGAACCGGTTGCCATTTCCTCCTCCAAGGATCTGTCTGACCCAGGAATCAAATTCGCACCTGTTGTCTCCCGCGTTGGCAGGCGATTCCTTACCGCTAGCGCCACCCGGAAAGCCCTAAGACAATGTAAACGATATGAAAATCATTGCCTTCGCGTGAATTGAAGTTTTGCTTTTGGGGAATTTTTTTCCAAATATTTTCAATCTGTGGTTGGTTGATTCCGTAGATGTGAAACCTGAGGATATGGAATGCCAACTGTACGTAACACTGCGTCAGGTACTATGCAATTTTTTAAAAATAATAAGTACAATGTAAGTCATGTTCCCTATCGACAAGAAGCGTGCATCTTAGTTGTGGGCACTAGACAAAACAGATGAAACGACTTGAAAATAAAACAGTATATAATGAAGCATTAAATTGTACCATGCGGAAAATTTGTAGGACATGAATAATAAAGAAAAAAGACACATGAAAAACTTTGTGAGACTTAAACATCTCTGTACTAATTTTACTTGTGTGATTTTCTGCTTATTCTTGGATTTGCAAATGAAAACAGGCTGAAAGCAAAGCAAAGGCAAAACCAAGTCCTCTACCCCCCTTTCAAAATAGTTTGGCGGGTTTGTAAGAGTTTTGACGCCCTCTAGTGGTCAGTTATAATAGTATGCCCGTCACACTTGAAGTTATGCAACAACTTTTGAAGCCAAAAGCAGTGGGAAAGACTGATTTAAAACTACTTTCAAAGTTTTCTTTGAATAATAGAGGCTACGTAGCATAGTGGCTCGGAGAAGGCAATGGCACCCCACTCCAGTACTCTTGCCTGGAAAAATCCCATGGACCGAGGAGCCTGGTGGGCTGCAGTCCATGGGGTCGCTAAGAGTCGGACATGACTGAGCTTCTTCACTTTCACTTTTCACTTTCATGCATTGGAGAGGGAAATGGCAACCCACTCCAGTGTTCTTGCCTGGAGAATCCCAGGGACGGCGGAGCCTGGTGGACCGCTGTCTATGGGGTCGCGCAGAGTCGGACACGACTGAAGCGACTTAGCAGTAGTAGCAGCGTAGCGGCTAACACACAATCTCCAGAGATAGCCTGTCTCAGTCCAAACGCCAACCTTGCCACTTACTAGCGGTTTGAGTCTGGGTAAGTCATGTTTAATCATTCCATGTCTCAGTTCCCTGTCTGTAAAATGGGAGTAATAATAGTATCCTCTTCATGACATATATATATATATATATATATATATATATATTTGGCTGCGTCGGGTCTTAGTTGTGGCACCCAGGATCTTAGATCTTCGTTGTGGCATGTGAGATCCTTAGTTGCAGCACTAGAACTCTTAGTTACAGCATGTGGGATCTAGTTCCCTGACCAGGGATTGAACCTGGGTCCCCTGCATTGGGAGCATGGAGTCTTAGCCACTGGACTACAAGGGAAGTCCCTCTTCATGACATTTTTACAAGAATAAACTGAGCTAATATTTTTAAAGCATTTAGAATTGTTCCTATCACATAGTAAGCATAATATATATATTTGCTAAATAAATTAGAGCAAAATCACAACAAGTCTCATTCTTTTAAAAATTTTATTATTTACTGATTCTTTTAGGAATATTATTTATTTATTTATTTTTGGCTCTGCTAGTTCTTCATTGCTGTGCATGGACTTTCTCTAGTTGCTGCAAGTGGAGTCTACTCCTTGTGGGGGTACACAGGCTTCTCACTGTTGTGACTTCTCGTGTTGCAGAGCACAGGCTCTAGAGCACGCGGGCTTCAGTAGTTATGGCACACAGGCTTAGCTGGCTCAAGAAGTGTAGGATCTTCCCAGACCAGGGATCAAACCTGTGACCCTCACAGTGGCAAGCAGAGTCATAACCACTGGACCACCAAGGTAGTCCTAAAGTTCATTCTTATATTTAGGTTGCTGCTGCTGCTGCTAAATCACTTCAGTGGGGTCTGACTCTGTGACCCTATAGACGGCAGCTCACCAGGCTCCTCTGTCCCTGGGATTCTCCAGGCAAGAACATTGGAGTGGGTTGCCATTTCCTTCTCCAATGCATGAAGATGAAAAGAGAAAGTGAAGTCGCTCAGTTGTGTCTGACTCTTAGTGACCGCATGGACTGTAGCCTACCAGGCTCCTCCATCCATGGGGTTTTCCAGGCAAGAGTACTGGAGTGGGGTGCCATTGCCTTCTCCAATATTTAGGTTATACTGACAATACTTTCTAATTTTTCTAAACTTGGAAAAATTATTTAACTTTTCTGTGCTTAAGGTTCTTTAATAATAAATGATTATATGTCAGGAAATTTTAAAAAATAGACTTTATTAAGAGTTCTCTTTGATGGCAGCCTGGAAGAGAAGGGAGTTTGGGGAAGAATGGCTACAGGTATATATATTACTGAGTCCTTTCACTGTTCACCTGAAACTATCACAACATTGTTAATCAGCTATGTGCAAGCACGTGTTAAGTCACTTCAGTCGTGTCCAACTCTTTGGGACCCTATAGTCTGCCAGAATCCTTTGTCCATGCGATTCTCCAGGCAAGAATACAGGGGTGGGTTGCCATTTCCTCCTCCAGGGGATCCTTCCAACACAGGGGTCGAACTTGCATTGGCAGGCAAGTTCTTTACCGCTAGTGCCAGGTAGGAAGACCTAATCAGCTATAGCCCAATACAAAATAAATTTTTAAAAATAAATAAATTGGTTTTCTTCCTGAAAAAAGAGTTCTCTTTTAGAGCAGTCCTAGGTTCACAGAAAAATTGAGGGGAATGTACAGAGCTTTCCCATATACCTCCTACCAGTAAACATGCATAGCCTCCCCCACTATCAACATCCTCCACCAGATAGAACACTTGTTAAAACTATTGAAACTGTTGATACGCCATTATTACCCAAGGTCCATAGTTTACATTACAAGTCACTCACGGTGTTGTACATTCTGTGGGTTTGGACAAATGTGTAATGACCCATATCCATCAGTATGGTATCATACAGAGTATTTTCACTGCCCTAAAAATCCTCTGTGTTCCACCTATTCATCTCTCCCTCCCCCCAAATCCCTGACAACCTCTGATCTTCTTATGGCCTCCCTAGTTTTGCCTTTTCTAGAATATCATATGGTTGGAATTACACAGTAGGTAGCCTCTTTAGATTGCCTTCTTTGACTTGGTAATATGAATTTAAGGTTGTTCCGCGTCTTTTCACGGCTTAATAGCTCTTTTTCTTAGCACTGAATAATATCCATTGTCAGAATGAACCTCAGTTTATTAATCTATCCACCTTATGAAGGACATCGTGATTGCTTCCTCATCAATTCTAAATAAAGCTGCTATAACCATCCGTGTGTATGTTTCTGTGTGGACATATGTCTTTAACTCCTTTGGGTAAATATAAGGACCATGATTGCTGGATCATAGAGGAGTATGTTTAGATTTGTAAGAAGCCATCACACTGTCTTCCCTTTTGCATTCCCACTAGCAAGGAAGGAGAAGTTCCTATTCCGCATCCTTGCTAACATTTGTTATTGACAGTATTCTGAATTTTGGCCATTCTAATAGGTGTGTAGTTGTATCTATTGTTTTCCTTTGCATTTCTCTGATGATATATAATGTGAAACATCGGAACACCTGTGTATCTTTGTTCAGGTGTGATTTATTTTTTAGAAGTTTTATATATACAGAAAAGTTGAGAAGATAGTACATAGAATTACCATATACCCACACAGAGTTTTTCTTATTATTACCATCTTACGTTAGTATGGTACATTTGTTACAATCTATATACCAATATTGATACTTTATTCTTAACTGAAGTTCACAGTTAATTCATATTCTCTTAGTATCTACCTTCTATTCTTTTGCTATTCTAGGATTCCATCCAGGATACCGAATTCCATTTAGATTTTCTATCTCCACAGGCTCCCCTTGACTGTGACAGTTTTTCAGAATTTCCTTTTTTTGATGACCTTGACAGTTTTAAGGGGTCAGGTATTTTGTGGAATGTCCTTCAGTTGGGATTTGATGTTTTTCCCATGATTAGATTACATTGGGATTATGGGAGTCGGGGAGGAAGGTCAGACGCAAGGTGCCATTTTCATCAAGCACTCGGGCTCTCTGGTTGTGGTGTACAGGATTAGTCCCGAAGCTTGTGGGATCTTAGTTCCCTGAGCAGGGATCAAGCCCTTGTCCCCTGAATTGCAAGGCAGATGTACAACCACTGGACCACCAGGGAAGTCCAGCCCTTTATCATGATTTATGACTGTTGATGTTGACCTTTATCACCTGACTGATGTAGTTTTTGCCCACAGTAAGCTGTAGGTTTCTCCACAGTGCAGTTATTCTGTTTCCTCTCTTTCCATTCTCTTTAGTTATTACATGCAGCCCACACCTAGGGAGTAGGGATGTATGCTCCCTCTCTTGAGAACAAAGCATCCTTGTAAAGTATTTGAAATTCTTCAGTATAGGTAATTTGTCTCTTCTCTGTTTATTAGTTTATTCAATAATTTAAATTATTTATATAATTATTGAATAAATTCAATAATTTATGAGTATCAACTCATAGATAATTATTTTATGCTTTGGGTTATTATCCAATTTTAATTTAATTTATTTTTTTCCAAATTGTTCCAACTTTGGCCATTGGGAACTCTTTCAGTTGGCTTTTCTGCCCTTTGTCATATCTGCATCAATATGATTTTTAAAGATATCATATCTTAAAAAAAAGAAAGAAAGAAATCTCACCCTTACTTTCTGTTCACTTCTGTCGCTTCAACATGCTCCAGGCTTATCTTGAATATTTCATGGCCTACTCCTAGAATCATTTCTCCAAAAAGCCCTAGTTCCTTTCACTGGAGAATAAATAATAGTAGAAACCAAGATGTGAATGCCACATGTATTTGTGTTAGGTGGTGTCATTTCTTTTAGGACCAGTAAACAGATCAGAGAAATATATGTTTTATGCAATTAGTATATACGTACACGGAGAAGGCAATGGCAACCCACTCCAGTACTCCTGCCTGGGAAATCCCATGGACCAAGGAGCCCGGTAGGCTGCAGTCCATGGGGTCGCTAAGAGTCGGAGACGACTGAGTGACTTCACTTTCACTTTTCACTTTCATGCATTGGAGAAGGAAATGGCAACCCACTCCAGTGTTCTTGCCTAGAGAATCCCAGGGATGGGGGAGCCTGGTGGGCTGCTGTCTATGGGGTCACACAGAGTCGGACAGGACTGAAGCGACTTAGCTGCAGCAGATACATACACATCTATTGATGTTTCTATTTGTAACCATATATATCTGTATTAAGCTCAACATGAGTTCTTCCTGATATCTCTTATGTCTCCAACTCAGTCCATCATGACATGGATCATTTTAGCCCCCCTCCGCTTGCTTGTCTATAAGTTCTCACGTCAACAAAGAGCTGCACCTGCTGCTCATTCACTCAGTTACGTTTAGTTCCAGTATACACATGTAGCAGTATCAGAATTGCTAACACATACCCCCAAGTGAATCAACTGTATCAACTAGAGTTCTATGCAATTTCTTTTGCCTTCAGTCCTACAGATTCCACTTGTTCTCAATTTTGCTGAAGTTCATCACCTTTCCCTCCTACATTCTTCAGTGATGTTTCATCTATGTTTTAAAAATGTAGATTCTCCTATCACACATGATATGCTTTCCTTTCTGGAATTTTCTGACCTCCTAAATGATTTTAATCTCAACACATTGAGGTTCACTCTTTGTGTTGTACAGTTTTATAGGTTTTGATAATTTTAGATTGTCATGTACCCATGATTAAAGTATTACATATTATACAGAATAATTTCGCCTCCCTAAATGTCACCTGTGCTTCACCTCTCCATCCCTCCACCCTGAAACTCTGGAAACCACTGTTTTTATTGTCTCTACAGTCTTGCCTTCCCCAGAATGTTATATAACTGGAGTCACACAGTGTGTAATCATTTCAGACTGGCTTAGTTCACTTGGCAATATTCATTTGCAATGCCTCCATGTCTTTCTGTGGCTTGATAGCTTGTTTCTTTTTATCTATGAATAATATCCCATTGAGTGAGTGTACAATTTATCCAGTCAGGCAATGTTTTAATAATTTAAAATGCAGAGATGAAAAAGCCATCCTTATCCTGGAGAAGGTTTCTGCCACTGGAGGTGGTGCCACATATTTAAACTATAGCCTGATAAGAGCTATATTACATGTATGAATGAGGCTCTGTAGGCACCTGTAGGGGGAAGTGGATATCTATTAATATGCAGGAATGTGATGCAGTGTAGTACAGAGAAAAGCTGGCATTCATCTTGGGCCTTGAAGAAAAAGTAGGCATTTGAGGGTGAGAAGGGAGCAGTAAGATGACTGGTTAAAGTGAGCCTGCCAACAAGTATTGCAAGAAGGTGAGAGAGACAGCCTCAGGTCCCAGATAATAACAAGTGCACTTTTCTAAGGGTGGGAAGAAGGGGCTTTGCAGTGCACCTTCTGGTGTCACTCGGATAATAGCAGTAACAATGGATCTCATTTCTCAAGCACCTGCTACCACATGCCAGGCACGGTGCTGGGCACTATATGCATGTTTTTCCCTCACAGAACTGGACTTGTGGGTATAACACACATCCATGCAAAGATATGGCAAGACTCCATCATTCTTCCTGTTGGAAACAGATACTATTGAAGGTGATCGCTAGTCAGCTATGCGGGGTGACTGAAGAGACGTTGTCTGATATGTGTAAGGAAAGCCTGACTTTTGCTGTCTAGCTGCCACTACCACTTTCAGGCCTTCCTCACCCCAGCGCCTCATCTCAAGGCCCCCAAACTTTAGAAAAACACTGCTTTACCAGTTGCCGTATTCCATGGGACTGGCTACCTCCTCTGTCTTACCCAGGCATCAGGTCTCAAGACCACCTCACTTTCTTCTGCCTCTAATATGCTATACCCAAACAATTCTAGAAATGAGCGATGATAGGAACCTGGATCAGAATTAGAGGACAACAAACTCTTCTTCTAACAAAATAGTGAAATGAGGTCAATGTTCTCTTGACTCTGCTCCATGTAAGTTTCCTAAAGAAAGTCAAAGCTGATCTGCTGATCTATATTTAGACTGCCTGCTTTCTACTGCGATTTCAGAACTGAACTTTTCTCCCTTATGTTGACTCTATATTATGTGGCAAGGGTGGAGATGGGGCCAACACCCCCTATTGGCCATCGGAACAGCACTGTTCTGTAATAGAGTTCTCTAGGGAAAAAAGCCATAAAGATATGGAAACAAAGATTAAGAGCTGCACTAGTTCCAACGCTGTTTGATAATAATGACTTTTGGCGCTGGAGGATGACAGGCCAATTTGTACCAAGAAACAAATTACCAGTTTGGGATAGTCTTTAACAAAGATTTGGTAACCGTATAGAAACTATAAATCTTTCCCGCATTTCAGCTGTTGCAAACCTTCAGGGAATGTGTACATAGCTAAATATAAAACAGCAGTTAATTTGACACCCACTACTAGATGACAGAAGTGGAGCCTAACAAGTGACTCATAATTATTATTTCCAACATTTAAAATACTGGTAATTAAGTTTCCTGTATTCACTTCCTAAGATGCAAGTGTTTCCAAAAACTAAACTCAAAAGTGTTGTCGAATAAAATTTCAGGATCCAAGCATTTATAGAAGGTCACGGTTGCATAAATACAAACATGTGTCCTTATCCACAATTGGCTAATTAATATTTAGTTTACATTTCTTATAATTTTATCAATATTATAATCATATCTTTCCCTTTAGACAAAAAGTTATTTTAGTCAAGTTAGACTGGGGGTCGTTGTGTATGCAGCCAATTCCACTTCTAGACTGAAGCATCCTGAGGGTGTGCCTGTGTTTCAAAGGTTCTTGAAACTTCCATGCAGCACAGGCTTCCAGATGTCCTTCAATATTCATGGCACTACACTCCCCAGTTTTTAAGTGGGTTACATGGTCACTCAGAATACAGACCACATTTCCTCTGGCTACCTTAACAGTAGGTATGGCCTGGTAACCAAGTTCAAACAAATGATAGGCAAGCATAAGTATAAACAGTCTCCAGGAACCTTCCTTAATTTAACTTTCTTTCCCACTCTTCTCTTCATCCTGCTGGCTGGATGGTGGATCTGATGGCTAGAGGGACAGCAGCTAACCATGAGGGGAGCAGCTTTGACCATAAAATAATCTAAGAAGTGAGGCCAGGCCTGGCAGAGCAACTTCATGGAGCAAAAATCACATGCCATCTGGCCTGCTTTGATCTGGAATTTTAAATTTATTAATTAATTTAGGCTGTGCTGGGTTTTTGTTGCTACATGCAGACTTTGTCTAGTTGCAGTGAGGGGGGCTATTCCCTAGTTGCAGTGCACAGGCTTCTCAATGCAGTTGCTTCCCTTGTTGCAAAGCATGGGCTCTAGGGCCTTTGGGGCTTCTTAGTTGTAGTTCACGGGCTCTAGAGCACAGGCTCAGTAGTTGTGGTGCACGGGTTTAGCTGCCCTGAGGCATGCAGAATCTTCCCAGACCAGAGCTGGAACCTGTGTCCCCTGCACTGGCAGGCAGAGTCTTAACCACTGGCCCACCAGGAAAGTCCCTGATCTGGACTCCTATGTGAGATAAACTTCTGCCTTATTTAGGTAAGCTGCTATCTCTAGCAACTGAGGACAATTTTAACCGTTAAACCTTAAAATCACTAGCATATGTTAATGTCATCAGTGCAGAATATATAATATTGAAAATTTATTGAATAAATGTTGCAAATTTGGGGGGAGTACATTATTTTTGTTGATCCAGAAATTCATGGGCTGAAACAGGAAAACAGTGAGGTCATCCCAAGGTCAGAGGGAAATGATTGATTGAGGAGTGGGAGCATTCAAGAGACCAGCACTTGTCAGGCAAATAAGGAAGAAATAGTCAAAGCCTAGCCTCACTGAAAGAAGACATCGCTTGGTTGGGGGTCCTGGAGAGGAGAAGAGTTGGGGATTATCTATGTCTGGCCTGGAGGACAGTGAGCATGAAGCTCAGGGTCTATGTCAGAGCTTCTCACCTAGGAGATAATTTTCCTCCTCAGGGGACATTGGCAATACCTGGGGGCATTTTTAGTTGCCATAGCTGGCTGGCAGAGGAATGATGCTGGGGGTCTCTAGTGCATAGAGGCCATGGATGCTGCTAAAAATCTTACCATGCACACCACAGTTCCTATAATGAAGAATTACCTAGCCCAAAATGTCAGTAGTGCTGAGATGTGGAAACCCTGGTTTAGCTGGTTGTAACTGTGCAGATTGGACCCCAAACTCCAGCTACTCTTGGAGGTCAGGCCAGAGGTAAAATGGACTATTTAGCCAGCCTGGAAAGCAGCTTGGAAACAGACAATCATCCAGACTTTGATGTTTAGCATCGTTAAGAAGATTTCGTGGCTAAGCTGCATCCCTGCAAATTGCTCCCAGCATATTAAATAGCTTATATCTCAGAGTTCCTCCCTCAACACAAAGATGCTTGTGCTTAAGTATAAGGCTGAGGCTGTGACATGCTCACAAGCCCTTAAGAAGAGTATGGGATATAACACAGGCATATACTAGGGCCCTAAGGTCTCAGATGGAGAAGTTCCCTTCCATTCTCCAAATGTTAGGGAGAGAAATTAACCTGACAAGCAGCCTCTCCTTCGGTGTGTGTCATCCGCATCCTGATGTGGGAACCGTCTCCACACGCCCAAGGCTAGAGCTTGTGCAGAAGACCCATGCCAGAGCGGCAGAGAGGGCAAATCTATTCTCAATGCTGCAGCTGGCTTGCTGGTCGAACTGAAGTAACCGCTGCCTTTTCCAGGTGCCAGCTTTTCTTACAGTGTGGAAGTCAAAACTCTCATTAGCTGGAGGGAAGGCCTGAGGGAAAGAGAAAGGAAGAGCAAGTTGATTGAGCTGCTCTGGCTGTTAAGCACTAGGTATATAAATCAACTCACTTGAACCACAGACTATCCCCTTTGGTTCTAGGATGACAGCACTGTGGAAACAAAGTCCTATTTATATTAAAATTATATTCCTGCAACATACATTATTTCTCATATTAATTAGATCACAGTAATTACTTTGTTTCTTAAAAGACTTTTGCCCAACTGCCCTCAATATTAACTGAGGATTTCCCTGGTGGTACAGTGGATAAGAATCTGCTTGGCAACGCAGGAAACATGGGTTTGATCCCTGGTCTGGGAAGATTCCACAGGCCATAGAGCAACCAAAGCCCGTGCATCACAACTGTTGAGGCCACGTTCTAGAGCACAGAAGAAACCAACACAATGAGAAGCCGGTGCACCACAACGAAGAGTAGCCCGTCCTCCCCACCCCTGCTCACTGCAGCTAGAGAAAGCCCACATGCAGCAACAAAGGCTCAGTGCAACCAAAAATAAATAAGTAAATAAATTATAAGAAAATATTAATTGGATGCCTATAAGAAAGCACAATGCTTGGTGTTATGTGATTCCTGCCCACACAAGGCTTTCATTCCAGAGGGAAAGCACACATACACACAAATAAATTGTTATAAGTCATAATATTACCTGAAAACTATGTTTGTCTCTTTGTGGCTATTGAGCCAAAAGACAAAACCAAGCCAAAGACTGGGCGACAGAAGGATTTAATATTACTTGCTGCAAGTAAGAATACTAGGGATCTTTCACAAGCACTGTCTCCTCAAACAGCAGAATTTGAACTGCTTCAGGGCTTCCCAGGTGGCACTAGTGGTAAAGGGCCTGCCTGCCAATGCAGGAGACGTAAGAGTAGCGGGTTTCATCCTTGGGTCTGGAAGATTCCCTGGAGGAAGGCATGGCAACTCACTCCAGTAATCTTGCCTAGAGAATCCCATGGACAGAGGAGCCTGGTGGGCTACAGTCCACAGGGTTGCAAAGAGTCAGACACAACTGAAGCAACTTAGTATGCATGCACACATATGCCTATTTGTGAAGGGCATTTGTTGTTGTTCAACAGAGTCCAAGCTTTAGTTGACTGAAGTCATGAAGGTCAAAAAAGGTCAACATGCTCACCACTTAGGTTCCAGTAGCTCTGGTGGTTGAGCACTCTAGGGAAATCTTTGCCACTGAAACAAAACTGGAGTCTTTATAATAGATATATTATCTTTGCTATTGTTACTTCTCTGGCCTGATAACATTTTGTTCTGCATTCTTTTGTTCCCTCAAGATCTTTAGTTAGTGAGACCTGTTCAAGGGCAAGCATTGTGGCCAGGCTTAGATCACAAAATGGCTTAAGCCAAAAATGGCTTCTCTTATGTCAAGAAAGCCATGCCTGGTTCTCTTTCTCTGGGGAACCCCGACTCTATCTGCTTACAATAATGCCATGGAAGAGACATAAAGTGTTATGGGTGTTGGGAATTAGGGATCAAACCTTTATCTCCTGCTTGGCAGGCTGATTCCCACTACCATGTGATTCAAAAGGAACTGCCAAGTTGTTACAAATCCTGTTCTTTGGTCACAATTGATGGGTCTGTGGGTGCAAACATGACCCAAACAGAGCCAACCAGAGTATTTTATTACCTGGTCAAACCCAAGTCAAATCACAAGCCAAGTTAGTATGCATACTGTCTTCCTCCCATCCCCCAATTTTACTTATCCCAACTTCTGCTTCATAAATAAAATTCCTCTCCAAAGTGCTAGGAGAAAGTAATCTGATTTGGTATTGAAAGCAATTCACACTGAAATAGGGACAATTTAAAAGCTTCCCCGTCTTGATAATGGAGGAGGCTACGTCTATGTGGGAGCAGGGGATATATGAGAAATCTATACCTTCTGAATTTTGCTGTGTACCTAAAATTGCTCTAAAAAACCAAAGTCTATTTTTTAAAAAAACTTCCTTGGAGGCCTCACCTTGAGATTGAATTTTTTTTTAAATTGAAGTATAATTGAAATACAGTATTATATTAGTTTCAGGTGTACAACATAGTGATTAGATATTTGTATAGATTGTACTCCATTTAAACAACATTTTAAGGCACTAGAATGAAAATAAGACAAAAGAGAAACAATTAGAAAGTTTTCCTTTTGCCTGGAATAACCACCTCCTCACCCCATTCTCAAAGTTCAAAAACCACTTCACAATATGCATCTTTTATCCACTCAACTTAGGGCTCTTTGGTCTCATTCATTTAAAAAAATAATTATATGTTTCTCACTTCTTTGCTTCTCTCAGCAGGAGGCTTCATTCTCTCAGTACAGCTTCACAGCAGGGAGAGGACTTCTGGCTCCCTATAGCTCCTTGGGCTCTCACAGCTTTGCCTCTGGATGCCTGACCTTTCCCCCCTGAGCTCCAAGCCAAAAAAACCCCCAAATCACAAGCTAAATAACTTGGTTTGTGATTTGACCTAGCTTTGACAAGTTTATAAAACACTCTGGTTGGCTCTGTTTGGGTCATGTTTGCACCCACAGACCCATCAATTGTAACCAAAGGGCAGGATTTGTAACAACTTGGCAGTTCCTTTCCAATTGCGTGGTGGTAGTGGGAATCCTCCTGCCAAGTAGGAGACACCCTTTAGATCCCTGGGTTGGGAAGATTCCCTGGAGTAGAAAATGGCAACCCACTCCAGTATTCTCGCCTGGGAAATCCCATGGACAGAGGAGCCCAGTGGGCTACAGTACATGGGGTCACAGAAGAGTTGGGAATAATATACCCCAGAAGAAAAGGGGTGCCATTCTGAAGAAAGGAGCCTTGTAGATCAACACATATGCTAGCTGTCCACTAGGGGAACACACCAGGTGGCTTGGCAAGGCCGTGGGCAGAACAACCAATTCCTATCACTTGCAAATTTTTTCAAAGCCCTGGAGGTCCTAACAGCCCTACATCACCCTCAAGTCATCTCCGGCTTATGCTTCCGATAATGTAACAAACCCCGTGCACAATGAGCTGGATTCCTCAGAGACCTCTCCGTTCAGTTCAGTCACTCAGTCGTGTCCAACTCTTTGCAACCCCATGAGTCGCAGCACGCCAGGCCTCCCTGTTCATCACCAACTCCCAGAGTTCACTCAGACTCACGCCCATCGAGTCAGTGATGCCATCCAGCCATCTCATCCTCTGTCGTCCCCTTCTCCTCCTGCCCCCAACCCCTCCCAGCATCAGAGTCTTTTCCAATGAGTCAACTGTTTGCATGAGGTGGCCAAAGTACTGGAGTTTCAGCTTTAGCATCATTCCTTCCAAGAAATCCCAGGGCTGATCTCCTTCAGAATGGACTGGTTGGATCTCCTTGCAGTCCAAGGGACTCTCAAGAGTCTTCTCCAACACCACAGTTCAAAAGCATCAATTCTTCAGCGCTCAGCCTTCTTCACAGTCCAACTCTCATATCCATACATGACCACAGGAAAAACCATAGCCTTGACTAGACGGACCTGTCGGCAAAGTAATATCTCTGCTTTTGAATATGCTATCCATGTTGGTCATAACTTTTCTTCCAAGGAGTAAGCATCTTTTAATTTTATGGCTGCAGTCACCATCTGCAGTGATTTTGGAGCTCCCCAAAATAAAGTCTGACACTGTTTCCACTTTTTCCCCATCTATTTCCCATGAAGTGATGGGACCGGATGCCTCTATCTTCTGCTATTTAGGTAGTTGGGGGAGGAAATGCACCCAGTTCTGTCCGTTAGCATTTTTTCCCTTGAAGATTAAGTTGTAAAATAAACCACAGGGTCCTGAAGTGGCAAATTATATCAAACATCATATCACACTGATTTGTGCTGAATCCTTGATATTTTCTGGCTCCTTTCCTCACTATGTTCCCATCAAGGTCACCTCTTCAGAGGGATCTCCCTAACCCATCCCGATATTTTCATTCCTATTCTTCTACCTGATTCTACTTTCCTTCATTCACATTTATCACTACCTGATGTCTATTAGTCTCTTTGCTCACTGTGTGTCTCTCAGTAGAATTAAGGCTACCTGAAAGCCAAGACTTTGCTCACTGCTGCACCCCTGCACCCGGAGCAGCACCTGTCACGTGACAGATAATAAGTAAATTTTGCTTCATGTCAGCCCCTTTGATAGAGCAGTGATCTTCATACTCATTCAGCGTGAAATACTGGGAAATCATGATGTCATGCTGGGAAAATAATGTATTTAATTTCATCTTATGGAATAGAAACAATTTTCTTACAGAAAAAAAATGGCTGTAGGTTTATAATTTTGGTGGGGCTTTCAACTAGGCCTAAACTATAATTCAGACATTGATCTAGGCATGTGGATTTTACAACCACCTCACCAGGATCCCAGATAAACATTGGGTAAATGGCCTGAGGATCCATTTGATAGATAGATAGGTAGATGAGTAGGTAGGTAGATATATATTCATCAAATTCAGAATAGTGGTTACCTCTGAGAACCAAGAAGAATAACATTCAGAAGAACTTTAGCATTATTTTAATGTTCTAATATTTTTAAATATTTTGAATAGAGAGAGATAGAAAGAGCTAAGGAGACAGAGATACAGGGATAGGGACAGAAAGATAGAAAGTAGTATTTTTAAGAGTAACTATGAACATGACAAAAGCCTGGAAGTAAATAGGCCAAAACATTAAGAGCAGTTGATTTTGAACGGTTGGAATATGGCTGATTGTTTTCCTCTTTATTCTCTTATTTATTTTTCAACTCACCCTCACTAAATAAAAGATATATAAAAACAGAATTCATCATAAAAATGGAAGAATTAAACTATTGCTAAGAAAGCTCTTCCTGAAATAAACCCATGGAGTAATTTGACCTTTTTTTATTGCAACACCAAACTTGCATTCTTGCACTTTCAGCTCCTAGGCCAAGGATTTATCTCTTTTTAAAAACCATTTTCTTGTAAATACTGTGCTGATGTTCTGAAATTTTGTGGAGAGGAAAGATGTGTGACCTTGTGTCAGGTCTCAGCTTCCCAGAATCATTTTAGATTCAGAACTGGTTACAAATTATCTCTAACCAGCAGAGTGATTCAGTTCTGTGAAAGGAGAGAATTTTAATGTCTCTTTCTATTGATATCTTGCATTTTTAATATGCTTTGTAGCATAGATTAGTTTTAGAATCCATAAGGCCTATGGGAAGACTTATTTGATCATAAAGGTCTTTGCTGGATCCAGTAAATTTTCTGCATCCCTTTCTAGCACTTGGAATTTTAGTAATCGCATGGCTGTTGTTGTCAGAGTTACAGAATTATCCAGGGAAGGGATTATGTCTGCTTTGTTCATTGCTATGTATTTACCCAGTTCCTACCACAGTAGGTAGGTAGCATAGAAAGTGCTCAGTGAATGTTGAATAAATAAGTGGCTCTGAAGCATTTAAGATACATTAATTTAAGATTTGGTTTACATTCTCTTCAGGTGAGAGTTTCTAACAACTACGTAATAAAACACCAGGAAATGGGAGACTGAGCTGATCAGACTAGAGTCCCACACATCTGGGGGAGTAGTGGGGTAGAATTAGGACTCAGGTGGGAGAGGTTCTACTCAGGAAGGGAGGAGATAGGGTGTTGGGAAATAAAACCGACAGCTGTCTCACGAACTCATCATAAACTGTTCAATCACATTAGACTTTTCGAAAGAAAACTTAAAATCAGAAAGGAGAAAATGTTAGGCATTGTGGCGAGGAGTAGAGAGAGGTTGGAGGAACAGAAGGGAGGCCAGAATGAGTGAGGTAGAGAGCGCATGGACACAAAGACCGGCAGGACGGCACAGCAGGCCAGGGTTCAGATCTAGACGTTTATTTTCAGTGTGTGGGAATGACATGACCCATTTATAGACCACTCTGGTAGCTATGTGGAGAGTGATCATTGAGAAGTAGCAAGAGAGGAAGTTTGGAAACCAGCTAGGGGTTTCTTTTAGCAGTTCAGGCAAGTGATGGTGATGGTGGGGACCGGGGTGGCAGTAGAAAAGGGAGGAACCAGACATTAAGTGACTAAACAAATAATTATAACTGAGGTGTGTGCTCACTCACTCAGTCATGTCCAACTCTTTGCGACCCTGTGGTCTCTAGTGGGCCAGGCTCCTCTGTCCATGGGATTCTCCAGGCAAGAATCCTGGAGTGGCTTGCTAGTTCTTCCTCCAGGGGATCTTCCCTGACTCAGGGGTCAAACCTGGTTTTCCTGAATTGCAAGCAGATTCTTTACTGTCTGAGCCACTAGGGAAACCCCTAATTGAGGCAGGTGTCATGAAAAAGTTGAATGAGGCAACCCAACTAGTGGATGGAAGAGCAATTAGGTGAGGTTTCTTTGAGAAAATAGACTTCAAGCAGGGACTGGAAGGATGAGCAAAGGGGGAGAAGAGAAGAAAAATTTCTAGAACAGAGGATGCAGATGGGAAGGCTTTGAGGTCAGGTAGAGCACAGCTCAATTCAGGAACTAAAAGGAGGTCCATGTGGCTGCAGCAGACAACATGAGGAGCCATTGTGTGAGATGAAGTTGGTGGGGTCAGCAGGAGTCAGGTATCATAGCATCTTCTAAGCCTTACATGCCATGTAAGACTGTTAACGTTTTAGCCTAAAAATACTAGGAAGCCATAGAGGGACTTTAAGCCTAAGGGGAATGTTACTTATTTCCTCACTTAATATATATTTGTTAAACATCACTCATTGGAAAAGACTCTGATGCTGGGAAGGATTGGGGGCGGGAAGAGAAGGGGACGACAGAAGATGAGATGGCTGGATGCCGGGGTCCAGCCCCGGTGGATCCAGGGAATTCGAAGGGTGGACGGCGTCGGCGTGGAAAGACTTGTTTATTTATTAATGAAAGATTAGATTAAGAAACTATAGTGTAGTAAGAAGATTAAGTGGAGGAAGAGGGCTGAATAGCTTGGTTTACGCGGAAGGCCAATAAAATTCCAGACAAGGAATTTGCACCATCTACGTTGGGCCACCGGCGCCCGCTTGAATATCTAAGGGTGCCTCGCCTTAAGTTCCCTTTCTCGCGGGTCTTAACAGCCGGGGCAAGTAAGTAGACCTGGCGAGCCTCCGCGCTCCAGGTGGAGATTCAGCCTGAAGTTAAAGTAAAGAGCAGAGAGAGGGAAAGAGAGAGAGGAAGAAAGAGAGAGAGAGAGACACGGGGGGAGCCAGAGCCCCAAGAAACCAGGCCGGGAGACTAGTTAGAGAAGCTGGTCCAAGAAGCTGGCCCCCGGCCCCAGAAGCTGGCCCCGGGCCCCCGGCCTCTGGCCCCGGGAAGCTGGCCCCATCCTTTATTGTTCAGAAGGCCTTTTATACTTTTGATAAAACACAGAGATCAATGGGTAACACAAGATTATGTAGCGTTCGCAGCTCAGGCTCTTTCTATACATCATTTGGTATACAAAAGGTCTCAGGTGATTTACATTATCTTCTGGCCAAGAGGCTTGTTAACACTTTTTGGCTCTCTTCCTTAATGAATGTTAATCTTGTTTCCCCTGAAGTGTTTTTCTTTAATCTACATCTCCTTAAAGCATTAACATTAAAGTTACATCTCTATAGAACAAAGGTGCAGTGGGATATAACAAAGAAGGTACTTAACTCAAAGATCTAATGTTGCTAACACAAGGTCTACTACTTGTTTTTCTAACTATATCTACAACTAAAGGATGTGAAAATTTGGCAGCAAATATTGACTCAACAAATGAAACCTTTAATCAGTCCTATTCTAAAGATTTTGACTCCTCGGAAGCTCCTACATTCCTAGGATGTTTTAAGCTTCCTGTGCCTCCTGCGGTCAGGAGGCCTCAAACAATCACATGCGCAGCTGTAGGAGTCCTGCAGGCAGGCTAGAAAGCCATCAGAGGGTTTTTTGGATTGAAACACTCTTTCAAATGCAGAAGACTAAAGCCCTGAATTGACTTTTTCCAGAAAATGTCAGAAGAGTGGAAAAGCAGAGCACAAAAGCCGGCAGATTTTTGTTGGGGTACATGCTTAGGAATTTCCAGAGGGGTCCCTGAAGTCTGAGCACGCCTTGCGTATGTCAGCTTCCTTCCTCATGACCTTGTCACGGGCGGGATTCCTCACACTGGCTCCCGGCAGCTGGATGGCATCATTGACTCGATGGACGTGAGTCTGAGTGAACTCTGGGAGTTGGTGATGGACAGGAAGGCCTGGCGTGCTGCGATTCATAGGGTCGCAAATAGTCGGACACGACTGAGCGGCTGAACTGGACTGAACTGAGATGATCATCATCTCCATGACCAGATTCATAGTTTAGAAAGAGGACTTTGACTGCAGTATGGGAAATGAATCAGAGGGAGTCAGAGCAAGTGTGAAGGATTAGTGGGTGAGCTTGTGAAGTACACAGTGGAAGACAGAGGTGGTTTGCACTACCAGGATGTCAGTGGGCATCGAGGGAGATGAATGATGTAATGGTTTGGTAAACCAGGAGAACTTGGAAACTCCATGAAGAGTGGAGAGTGGACCTGGAGGGGCAACCAGAAAGAAGTCCATGGTGGAGTTCAGCCAATTAAATCGACAGTTCAACTTCTCACCTCTTAGCCTGCACTGGAACAGGATTTCAAACACTTTAACTGAGAAACAAAAATGGAAGAAGGAAAATTGTCTCAACTGTTGGAGGAAGTCCCTCCATCTCTTCCTACCTGTTACTTAGAATATTTAGTTGTAAAATCTGACAAAAAAACAACCTTCAGGAATCTGTAGCTTTTGCCTTTGGGGGAATCGATAGCACAATCTTCTAAAATACATTTTGAGAAGTGAAGACTTTTACTGTGAAGTTCAAAGCAATTTGCATCCTGCACAAGTTTGGGCTGTTTCCTGGACCCTAGGCAACTCCTTGGAGCTTAAATGCATCAGAACCAGCAAATCTGGCCAGATTACAAAATTATTTCTCTGCATCATGAATCTGAGCTACCTAGGCTTTCTGTCTTTGTTTTCCCAGTTTCCCAAGTTACAGCAAATTTGTTTTCTAAGCACACTGTCTTTTTAAAATTTGTGACAAATCATGGAAAAATCATCATTCTTGCTTAAAATTCATCTGTTCAGCACATTTTTCATCTATGACCTAGTAAAACAGGTTAGTCAGGTATCTTATTTCTTTGCCCTCTAAAATGATATGATCTTGGAACAAGCTGTCAATATTTTTCTTAATGTCTCTGGTTTCCACTGCAAGTTAACAATGATCATTTGTGGTCTGACAGTTCCCTTGGCATTACACCAAAAATAGGAGCAAGAAAGCACATTCTTAGTCTGGGAGGTTTAACATCTAAGCCAGACATTCAGCTGTGAATCCAAATTATCTTCTCTTCTGTACCCCTTCTCTCCCTTGAGTGAAAATGCCATCTGACAGTTTCTTTGGTTTCCTACTTTGGAAAGTTATTCGAGCCCAGCAATTCCCAAAAATGTCACAGCATTTTCAAGTCAGAATAAATGTCGCTCTGTTTTCCTAAGTAGAATGTTTGTCTCCAAGTTAAAAGAAATGAAGTATTTTTTCTCTACTCTAGAAAGTTGGTTATCAAATATTGTCAGGGCAGAACTGCAGCCTGAGGTCAGTAATGTAGACAAGTCAACAGCAGGTTGTGAGCTGCATGCAAAGAAGGTGGAAGTCTGTCCCTTCTCTCCCTGCTCCATCTGCTCTGTCCCTTCCATCCCGGCCTCACCAGAAACAGTCCATTCCTTGAGAAAGAAGAGAATAACAGCGAGAGGATGGGGCAGGGAAGCCTGTATGAAGAACCTGGGAAAGCCTGGTTTCTGAACACTTTAACTATCAATGTTCAATAACAGTAGAAGAGTTTCAATTAAAAACCTTAATCATTAAAGGCAAATTAATTTTGCCTTTTCGCTTTGAAAGTAAAGATTAGAGAACAGAAAATTCAATTTAATAAAAATAAAAATTTAAAAGTACAGTTCTAAAGTATAATCATCTTAAGGCAGATGATAGAGAAAAACAGGAGAATGAAGAGGTGGAGCAAGAAATAGAGAAATGATCTCAGTAACTGTCAAACTCCTGAGAAGTACAGATTCAATGTGTTCATGTTAGTGCTAATATATTAATACCATTTTTCCCATTAAAATTTTTAATTTATGACTTGTTAAATATGCCATACAGTTTTAACAAATTTGAGCATTTGGGGATTAATTTTTTTAGTTTTTTTTTAATAAAAATTTGTAAATTTAAGGTATAACATGATGATTTGATCTACATTTATGCAATGGAAATGATAACAAAGTCAAACTAGTTAACATGTAATCTCCTCACACAGTTACCATTTTTTGGGGGGGTGATGAATACCTGAAATCTATGCTCTTTAGCATATTTCTACTGTTCAACAGAGGATTATTAAGATTAGCTATCTACCTGTACATAAGATCTCTAGATTTTTTCATGCTACACAACTGAACATTTGCATCTCCCTTCCATCTCACTACCCCCTAACCCCTGATAACCACCATTCTTTTCTCTGCTCCTATGAGTTCAGTTTTTTCACTCTTTTTTTTTTTTAAGATTCCACATATAAGTGAGATCATGCACTTTTTGTTTTCCTTTGTCTGGCTTATTTCATTTAGCTTAATGTTCTCCAGGTTTATCCTGGTAGGCCCTGATTCTCTGTCCACACAGCCCTCTCTAGCCAAACCTATCTCCACACACCCAGAGCCTGCCCAGTCTCTACCCCAACCTCTGAAATCTACATCTCCCTAACTTCTGTTGGCCTAGTTTGTAATTTATAATTCCCTGATTTTCACTGGCCTTTAATTTCTAGGCATCTGGATAAAAAGTTTATTGTTGACTCATTGCCTAGGTTATGAAGTGATCCTTGTCTCTTTCTGAGTAATGGATCTAGTAGAATAGTCCAGGCCTTAAAATTAGGCAGATCTGAGTTTGGATTCTGTACTGCCAAATTACCAGCTGTGTAAGTTTGGTTAACTATGACCACCTGACCTGCCTCTTGAGAAATCTGTATGCAGGTCAGGAAGCAACAGTTAGAACTGAACGTGGAACAACAGACTGGTTCCAAATAGGAAAAGCAGTACATCAAGGCTGTATATTGTCACTCTGCTTATTTAACTTCTATGCAGAGTACATCATGAGAAACGCCAGGCTGAATGAAGCACAAGCTAGAATCAAGATTGCCAGGAGAAATATCAATAACCTCAGATATGCAGATGACACCACCCTTATGGCAGAAAGTGAAGAAGAACTAAAGAGCCTCTTGATGAAAGTTAAAGAAGAGAGTGAAAAAGCTGGCTTAAAGCTCAACATTCAGAAAACTAAGATCATGGCATCCGGTCCCATCACTTCATAGCAAATAGATGGGAAAACAGTGGGAACAGTGCTGACTTCATTTTTTGGGGCTCCAAAATCATTGCAGATGGTGATTGCAGCCATGAAATTAAAAGACACTTACTCCTTGAAAGTAAAGTTATGACCAACCTAGATAGCATATTAAAAAGCAGATACATTACTTTGTTGACAAAGGTCCGTCTTGTCAAGGCTATGGTTTTTCCAGTAGTCATGTATGGATGTAAGAGATAGACTATAAAATAAGCTGAGCGCCGAAGAACTGTTTTTGAACTGTGGTGTTGGAGAAGACTCTTGGGAGTCCCTTGGACTGCAAGGAGATCCAACCAGTCCATCCTAATGGAAATCGGTCCTGAGGATTCATTGGAAGGACTGATGCTAAAGCTGAAACTCCAATACTTTGGCCACCTGATGCAAAGAACTGACTGATTTGAAAAGACCCTGATGCTGGGAAAGATTCAAGGCGGAAGCGGAAGACAGAGGATGAGATGGTTGGATGGCATCACCAACTCAATGTACATGAGTTTGAGTAAACTCCGGGAATTGGTGATAGACAGGGAGGCCTGGCATGCTGCAGTCCATGGGGTAGCAAAGAGCTGGACATGACTGAGCGACTGAATTGAGCTGAACTGAACTGAATGCTGAGTTTACATTATCTCATTTGTCAAATATGGGCAATGAGGTCATTGTGAGGATTATTTGAGACTTCATATGTAAAACAAATAGTGTAATAGGTGGCAGATAAGATACTTTTCATTCTCTTATCTTTCCAACCCATCCAGTAAGGGAAAAAGTGAGAGAAGAAACTATGGTGTTTGGGTGTCTGAAGTTCTTTTCATTTATTTTTCGTTAAAGTATACTTAGATTACAATGTAGTGTTAGTTACTGCTGTACAACAAAGTGACTCAGTTATATATGCATATAGATTCTTTTTCATATTCTTTCATTTCCATTATGGTTTATCACAAGATATTGAATATAGAACTTAGTTCTTTTTATATCTCACCAAGAAGAGAAATGGGATTCCCTGGGCTCATGAACAATATAATTTTTGGCAACAGATAATGTCTCAATTTCAAGATTAAGGGTTGTAAGAAAAGTGGGATCTGGAGAGTCAGTGGCATTTTTCAACACCCTTGGATTATTTCAGTCAAATCTCAGTAGTGATTTTTTTTTGCAGTAGACCTTTTCTTTTTCTTGGCAAACTATCCTGGTCAAATCTTTAGAAAGGAACGTGGATAAGAAAAGGAGAACTCTGAACATTAATCACTTCCCATACTTATGAACGGTAAACAGAATTAAAACTGCCTGATAAAATCAATCCACTAAAAATCCTCTTTAATAAAAGAAGAAAGAATTCTTAAAAAGTCACACAAAGAAGATTTGGTATAACATGCCTCAAAATAAGTAAATGTTTTTTTGAACAATAAAGGTGATGACAGAAAAACCATAACTAATTAATCAGAAAAAATGTGGTTAAGAAAAACTATTTCATAAAGTAAAAACCCGGCAGTGTGAGAAACTCAGGTAAAGATTTAGTAATAAATAATCAAAGTGATTTGTGGGCTTCTCAGATGGCTCAGTGGTAAAGAATCCACCTGCCAAAGCAGGTGACGTGAGAAACACAGATTCGATCCCTAGGTTGGGAAGATCCCCAGGAGGAGGAAATGGCAATTCGCTCCAGTATTCTTGCCTGGAAAATTCCATAGACAGAGAAGCCTGCAGTCCATGGGGTCACAAAGAGTTAGACATGACGCACACGTATGCATGCACACACACACACACACAATAAAAAATTATTAACAACTGACATTAAAGAAAATTGTTGGCCATCATAAATGAGTCCTGACTCAGGAAAAACACTCAAAGATTTAAACTAGGAAGATTATCCCATGATATATATAGATAGATCTGCTGGATGGTGGGCCCCTGGGGAGAACAGGGATGTGTGTGCTATAAAATAGGCACCTTGAGGGCCTGGCTTGTCTCTAGCTCTCCTATACAAAGATTTTATTCCAGGCACAGAATCTGGCTAAGCTTGCTAGTATCCTTGTGCTCCCCCAGATCCTTCCAAAGTGAGACTTGGAATGACTAGGCCAAGATATACCTCCTGCCTCCCACAGAAATCCTAGAGCTCTTCTTAACCCTCTACCCTGCCCAAGATCTGGGACATGAAAAGTGGCTGACCAAGGAAAAAACACAGGAGTCTAGCCAGCTGTTGAGACAGTTGAATCAAGAGATATGCAAAGTCAGTGTCTATCTATGATTGACTCATACAGGGGTCAAGGATTTTGGTTTGTTTCAAGCTTCCATTCTACCTGAACTAATTTTAAACCACAGGGTAAGTCTCTAGACAGACAGCCTAACCTCCCAGTATACTACAAAGTTAAGGAAGGGGTGAGAGTTGGTCTGTTCCAGATGATGGCAGAGGACACAGATCGTTCAGTTTGAGCCTGTGCCCTTAGGACTGGCCTAAAACCTACTGCTGGGGTATCACCCACCAAAGTATTTGCTTTGTCATGATACTGAAGACCAAAGGCTGGGAAGATCACATTATCATGGCAGTAACAAATGAAACTTACTTTCCTGCCTATTCCGTGAATTGTTTGCCTAGTCATCTTCTTTCTGGGGCAATATTAATGGTGAGGCAGAGTGAAGCTATAGAGATTCTAAAGGGAAAAGCACAGCTGTAGGCAGTTGAGAAGAGAGTTGCTGTAATTATGAAGTCCCTTGCTCCCTACCTCTCTCCTCTAAGAGCACCTTCTCCATTCCTCCTGAAAAAGCAAGGTCCTGTTTTCACAAACATCTAGGTTTCATAGGTTGCATCATTCTTTCTCATGGACGCATCAAGGTTTAAAAACAAGCTTAGGTGTTTGCCCACTGACAGCAATCCTGAAATCTTGGGTTTCACCCAAGAAACCTCTGGTGAAAAGAAGCCAGATACCCTGCATCTCTTCTTGCTGGGGCTCATGGCTTCTGCGTCCTTATATTGTCACTGCAGAAGACATCTATATTCTGAGCCTGGATTAAAAGCCAGACTCCGCTTTCCCACTTCATACCTACTACCTTATTTCCCAAGAGCTGGGTCCCGTTCTCAGTGTTCCTCATTAGCTTTGAATAGGTTACCTTGAATGACACTACTCTGCTTAGAATTTCTGAGGATGGGATAAATGTTAAGACCAGTGAAGCTCATAATCACAGTCTTACCTTCTTTTTTTTTCAATTGTAAAATAAATTCTTTGATCAGAAGCAATGTTGTATAATATACCATTCTGGTGAATGAAGCATTAGTCAAGTACATAGATAATATTACTGGAGGACACATACAGTTGGCAAGAAAGATTATCCAGAATAAATAGCAGTTACAATGATGACAAATTACTAAATTACCATTCCTTGAATACCAGACCACCTGACCTGCCTCTTGAGAAATCTGTATGCAGGTCAGGAAGCAACAGTTCGAACTGGACATGGAACAACAGACTGGTTCCAAATAGGAAAAGGACTACGTCAAGGCTGCATATTGTCACCCTGCTTAACTTCTATGCAGAGTACATCATGAGAAACGCTGGGCTGGATGAAGCACCAGCTGGAATCAAGATTGCCGGGAGAAATATCAATAACCTCAGATATGCAGATGACACCACCCTTATGGCAGAAGGTGAAGAGGAACTAAATAAGCCTCTTGATGAAAGTGAAAGAGGAGAGTGAAAAAGTTGGCTTAAAGCTCAATGTTCAGAAAACGAAGATCATGGCATCTGGTCCCATCACTTCATGGCAAATAGATGGGGAAACAGTGGAAACAGTGTCAGACTTTATCTTTCGGGGGTCCAAAATCACTGCAGATGGTGACTGCAGCCATGAAATTAAAAGACGCTTACTCCTTGGAGGGAAAGTTATGACCAACCTAGATAGCATATTAAACAGCAGAGACATTACTTTGCCAACAAAGGTCCATCTAGTCAAGGCTATGGTTTTTCCTGTGGTCATGTATGGATGTGAGAGTTGGACTGTGAATAAAGCTGAGTGCTGAAGAATTGATGCTTTTGAACTGTGATGTTGAAGAAGACTCTTGAGAGTCCCTTGGACTGCAAGGAGATCCAACCAGTCCATTCTAAAGGAGATCAGACCTGGGTGTTCATTGGAAGGACTGATGCTGAAGCTGAAACTCCAATACTTTGGCCACCTCATGGGAAGAGTTGACTCATTGGAAAAGACTCTGAAGCTGAGAGGGATTGGGGGCAGGAGGAGAAGGGGCCGACAGAGGATGAGTGGCTGGATGGCATCACTGACTCGATGGACATGAGTTTGGGTGAACTCCGGGAGTTGGTGATGAACAGGGAGGCCTGCCGTGCTGCAATTCATGGGGTCGCAGAGTCGGATACGACTCAGCGACTGAACTGAACTGACCTGAACTGTAATAGAGGGGGAAATGTAATCAATGTGCCACCAGGTGGCAGTGTTCTCCTGCCACCTGCATATAGCACTGAATGGAGGGCTCAAGGTAAGTGGAATTGACAGCTGGCTCAAGGTCAGGTTGACATTAAACAACTACAAGTTGTTTAAACTTGCAGTTGTTTAACGTGGTAGTAGCCAGATCAGCTTTGTTGAAGAGAACCCTATATTATATCCATGAGTAATCTCTATCTGTGACACCATTAATCTTCCCATGAGCCTACTGTGCAAGTACTGAAGTGTTAAGGGGAAAGAATCTGAATTCCAAAGTGGGTAATTTTGTTCACCTGACTATTCAGAGCATTTTCTACTGCAAAAGCTATTTGATGGGCATTCACAAAGGACAGAAATATTCTCACATTGATAATCTTTCCAAAAAATTCATTCACATATATTTTCCCTAAACCTATAGCAACTTGGTATTCTGTTCCTCCTTCCCAGTTTCTGAACATGTGACCAAACACACAGCCTCTGTCCTAGTATTTATATAGATCTACTTTTTAGTCCATCTTTCTTTCTTGGCAAATGGACCGTAAGATGTACTGGTTGAAGTTATGCCCCCACCCCCTGGGAGGATTTCCATTCCTCCATGGTCTTTTCAGGATACACTTAAGTTGAACTGACACAGCAGTTTAGTTTTGACTAGTAACATCAGCTTATGGACAGTCATTTGTAATCCAGGCTTGAATTTCTTTTTCCTCCATCAATTGATCAAGGTAATTTCTCATAAGGATATAGGTGTGGAGTGAGTGTGAGAAGAGTAGGCATACTGTGAATGAGAGACACCTGTTCATGCAATTTACTTGGGTTCTTGGAAGTTGCTTAAATCTGATCTTATACATGCTATTTCCCCTTGATAACGGAATGCTTGGCTCACCAAGTTCAAGGTTCTGTGGCTCAGACAACTGCCAGTAAAGATGGGCAACTCACTGCATATTGGGTGTTCTGAGGTCAGGTAGAAGTGACTGGTTGCCTTGGTAAGACACATGCATGCCAGAGTTTGGAGAGAAACTCCATGAAGACACAGAGACCAGTCAATTCAGTGTAGTTTTTAGGAGTCCAGTGGTTAGAAGCTTGCCAAAATAATCTCCTTAAAGTAAAATACAGGGACTTCCCTGGTGGCCCAGTGATTAAGAATCTGCCTTGCAATGCAGGGGATGGGTTCGATCCCTGGTTAGGGAACAAAGATCCTATGTGCCTTGTGCTCCAGACCCTGTGCACCATGACGAGAGAGCCCCTGCACCACAACACAAGATCCTCATGAGCAACAAAGATCCCACATGCTGCAACTAAGATCTGACACAATCAAATAGTTTTTGAAGTAAGATACAAATTATAACATCTTTTACTCTTACCATAAAGAAAACCGCAGAGACTGGAAGTCTCTTTGAGTTCTGGGGGCAACATATTCCGCACTTAAGAACATTGCTCCTGCTCCTATACTGGGTAACATGGAGGGATATCAGCTTCAAGGGGGCTCAGAGCAGGAAAGGATACTCCCCCAGGTGCAAAATGTGGAGCAATCAGCCACTTGGGTCATGTGATCCAGCAGGACTTATGGTGTTGGACGTGTCAGTGGTGGCAAAAAAAAAAAAAAAAAAGCCTATAGAAAGAGCCTATAGAGAATCCCAGAAGGAGTAGTAGAATCAGAAGTTCTCATAATTTTTGTAACAAAAGTGTTTTAAATTCCAAATGTTAATAAACTTTTACTTTGACTGAGATTTCAGAAAAAGAAAATCCCACAAAGCTGGCCCCTGAGATTCTGGAGAAAGGTCATACCGCACAACAGAGAATTACATATAATTTGAAAAACAGATCATGGCAAGTTACAGAGGGTTAGTTACTTTGGTAAAGGCAGAATGTTTGACTATGGAACATCAAATGATCCATGCATTCAAGATTTCCTTTTTTTAAAATAATATTTCATTTTAAAATTTTGAGCATTGATGCTCCTCTTTTATTATATAGAAACCCGTGTGATTCACTTCCGTAATTTGGTCATTTAATTAAACCAAAGACTAATGACAACAAAAACTGTGAGACAAAATGTATATTTTTAAAAACCCACTTGAAGGCATTAAAGAGCTAACAAGATAATGAAGAATCTGGCCAAAATGAGAAAAAGAAATTCAGTGGTGAGGCAAACTTCTGGGGAAAACAGAAGTGAGCCAGTCTTCTGTGGATTTTTGTTTAAAAATATTTGTGCATACAGAAAGGTGGTTGAGAGGCTGAGCAGTTATTTCCATGGCTATTTGGGGCCAGAAGCTATCAGTCCACACTTTGGGTTGATTCCAAGAACCCGGACCCTAGAAGTGAAGAAGGACCGAAAGTAAACCAGTTCTCATATGGAACTTAAATCCCAGGGTTGATCTCCTTCGGAATGGACTGGTTGGATCTCCTTGCTTAGCTTTGTGTCATACAAGCAACTCAGAAAAACACAATTTTAAAACTGGATTGAAGTGAACCTGGACCATTTGTACCCAGTTATCTGACAGAAACAGGGAAAATTCTCTTTGAAGAAAGATCATCCTAGGTGCCAAACTTTTTATTTTTCAATGAACAGTTTTTCATTACAGCATTCTGGCACACACTAAAAAATATGTGGGCAAACGGGGATATATGACAAAATAACTAAAACCTGTGAAACAGTGAGCAACAGAAACAAACTCACAGAAGCTCGATATTGGAGTTAATAGATTTTGATTCTAAAATAAATCTAGTTGTCCTGCTCATGGAGATAAAAAGTAAGAAAAATTTTGTGAGATAACTACAAGCTATAAAAATGAACAGCTCAGGAGAAAATGAGAGAATGTGAGTGGACACACAGCTTCCCCAATAGTGCACAATGATGCCCATGAGGCCAACTTGTTGCTCACTCACCCAGAATACTGATGTGATCTTCATGACTGAGGGGTTGGGAAGTTCAGTTCAGTCGCTCAGTCGTGTCCGACTCTTTGCGACCCCATGAATCGCAGCACGCCAGGCCTCCCTGTTCATCACCGTCTCCCGGAGTTCACTCAGACTCACATCCATCGAGTCAGTGACGCCATCCAGCCATCTCATCCTCTGTCGGCCGCTTCTCCTCCTGCCCCCAATCCCTCTCAGCTTCAGAGTCTTTTCCAATGAGTCAGCTCTTCCCATGAGGTGGCCACAGTATTGGAGTTTCAGCTTTAGCATCATTCCTTCCAAAGAAATCACAGGGTTGATCTCCTTCCAAAAGCATCAATTCTTCGGCACTCAGCCTTCTTCACAGTCCAACTCTCACATCCATACATGACTACTGGAAAAACCATAGCCTTGACTAGATGGACCTTAGTCGGCAAAGTAATGTCTCTGCTTTTGAATGTACTATCTAGGTTGGTCATAACTTTTCTTCCAAGGAGTAAGCGTCTTTTAATTTCATGGCTGCAGTCACCATCTGCAGTGATTTTGAAGCCCCCAAAAATAAAGTCTGACACTGTTTCCACTGTTTCCCCATCTATTTGCCATGAAGTGATGGGACCAGATGCCATGATCTTCGTTTTCTGAATGTTGAGCTTTAAGCCAACTTTTTCACTCTCCTCTTTCACTTTCATCAAGAGGCTTTTTAGTTCTTCTTCACTTTCTGCCATAAGGGTGGTGTCATCTGCATATCTGAGGTTATTGATATTTCTCCTGGCAATCTTGATTCTAGCTTGTGCTTCTTCCAGCCCAGCGTTTCTCATGATGTACTCTGCATAGAAGTTAAACAAGCAGGGTGACAATATACAGCCTTGACGTAGTCCTTTTCCTATTTGGAACCTGTCTGTTGTTCCATGTCCAGTTCTAACTGTTGCTTCCTGACCTGCATACAGGTTTCTCAAGAGGCAGGTCAGGTGGTCTGGTATTCCCATCTCTTGAAGAATTTTCCACAGTTTATTGTGATCCACACAGTCAAAGGCTTTGGCATAGTCAATAAAGCAGAAATAGATGTTTTTCTGGAACACTCCTGGTTTTTCCATGATCCAGCGGATGTTGGCAATTTGATCTCTGGTTCCTCTGCCTTTTCTAAATCCAGCTTGAACATCAGGGAGTTCACAGTTCACGTATTGCTGAAGCCTGGCTTGGAGAATTTTGAGCATTACTTTACTAGCATGTGAGATTAATGCAATTGTGCGGTAGTTTGAGCATTCTTTGGCATTGCCTTTCTTTGGGATTGGAATGAAAACTGATCTTTTCCAGTCCTGTGGCCACTGCTGAGTTTTCCAAACTTGCTGGCATGTTGAGTGCAGCACTTTCACAGCATCATCTTTCAGGATTTGAAATAGCTCCACTGGAATTCCATCACCTCCACTAGCTTTGTTCGTAGTGATGCTTTCTAAGGCCCACTTGACTTCACTTTCCAAGATATCTGGCTCTAGGTGAGTGATCACACCATCATGATTATCTGGGTCGTGAAGATCTTTTTTGTGCAGTTCTTCAGTGTATTCTTGCCACCTCTTCTTACTATCTTCTGCTTCTGTTAGGTCCATACCATTTCTGTGCTTTATCGAGCCCATCTTTGCATGAAATGTTCCCTTGGTATCTCTAATTTTCTTGAAGAGATCTCTAGTCTTTCCCATTCTGTTGTTTTCCTCTATTTCTTTGCATTGATCGCTGAAGAAGGCTTTCTTATCTCTTCTTGCTATTCTTTGGAACTCTGCATTCAGATGCTTATATCTTTGCTTTTCTCCTTTGCTTTTCACCTCTCTTCTTTTCACAGCTATTTGTAAGGCCTCCCCAGACAGCCATTTTGCTTTTTTTGCATTTCTTTTCCATGGGGATGGTCTTGATCCCTGTCTCCTGTACAATGTCATGAACCTCATTCCATAATTCATCAGACACTCTATCTATCAGATCTAGGCCCTTAAATCTATTTCTCACTTCCACTGTATAATCATAAGGGATTTGATTTAGGTCATACCTGAATGGTCTAGTGGTTTTCCCTACTTTCTTCAATTTAAGTCTGAATTTAGTAATAAGGAGTTCATGATCTGAGCCACAGTCAGCTCCTGGTCTTGTTTTTGTTGACTGTATAGAGCTTCTCCATCTTTGGCTACATAGAATATAATCAATCTGATTTAGGTCAAAACAACCATCTCTCAGAACTCCTCACAGGAGCATGGATCCTACTAACCACTTTATGGACTTCATCAGGAAATCTGCCCATGAGCCACTCCGAACAACTCATCTGATAATCGCTCTCCAATTGGCCCATGGGTACTCCTAAAGCTTGTGTACCTCAAACACCTCCGCCTCCCACCATGGCTGACTTCCTGCATATAGTCACAGGGACAGCAAGTGTGAGCCTTTATTTCTCTTTCTTTTTCTTTTTTTTTTTTAAATGAAAGTATAGTTGATTTACAATGTTGTGTTAGTTTCTGGTGTATAGCAAAGTGATTCAAATATATATACATATGAGTGTATATATATGAATATGTATATGTATATGTGTGTACACACACACACACACACACACACACACACACACACACACACGAGCTTCCCAGGTAGCTCAGCTGGTAAAGAATCCACCTGAATGAGGGAGACCTGGGTTTGAACCCTCGGTTGGGAAGATCCCCTGGAGGAGGGCATGGCAACCCACTCCTCTATTCTTACCTGGAGAATCTCCATGGACAGAGGAGTCTGGGTGGTTACAGTCCATGAGGTCGCAAAGAGTTGGACACAACTGAGCGACTAAGCACAGTGTATATATACATATATGTGTGTATGTGTGTATATATGTATTTTCTTTTTCAGGTTCTTTTCATTATAGGTTATTACAAGATATTGGCAAAAAGTTTGAATATCTTCACCAAACAGGATATATGGATGGCAAATAAGCACATGAAAATATGCTCATGATTAGTTCCTAAGGAAATGCAAAGTTAGACCACAGTGAGACACTGCTCTGCAGGCACCATAATAAAAAACAGATAATATATAAAGTTTTACCAATACAGTATACTAACACATATATATGGAATTTAGGAAGATGGCAATGACGACCCTGTATGCAAGACAGGAAAAAAGACACAGATGTGTATAACGGACTTTTGGACTCAGAGGGAGAGGGAGAGGGTGGGATGATTTGGGAGAATGGCATTCTAACATGTATACTATCAGGTAAGAATTGAATCGCCAGTCTATGTCTGACGCAGGATGCAGCACGCTTGGGGCTGGTGCATGGGGATGACCCAGAGAGATGTTATGGGGAGGGAGGTGGGAGGGGGGTTCATGTTTGGGAACGCATGTAAGAATTAAAGATTTTAAAATTTAAAAAATAAAAAACTAAAAAAAAATAAAAAATAAAATCAATCCTATTTTACTCACAATGAAAAAATATATATATATAAAGTTTTGGCAAGGATATGGAGAAATTGAAATTTCATACACTGCTGGTAAGAATGTAAAATGATATCAGTCAGGTTGGAAGTCTTTTAAAAAGGTAAATATACATCTATCCCATGATCTAATCAATTCTAGCTTTTCCTTAGAAGAAAAGTAAGCATATGTTTATACAAATACTTGTACATGAATGTTAATAGCAGATTTAATTGTAATAGTCCAAAACTAGAAGCAACTCAAATGTCTACTGATGGGTGAATAGATAAACAAATTATGATATAGCCATACAACAGCATGCTACTCAGAATAAAAAAAATGATTTTTTTTTACGCACAAGTAGAGTACATCAGGCATTTGTGGATATCTTTATTTCCTCAAGTCATCAAATCTCAATTTTCATAAATTACCCCAGCAGTAATTAACAAATAGTCCTGAGTGGCTTAGAGTTACAGATGAGCCTTTTAATGTGCAAACCACTGTATCCTTTGGGGGCAGCCTGGAATCCGGAAGGGCTTCTTATCAGCCTGGAGCATTCTGATCTGCTTCAGGAGTGCTATGTCCTTAGGGTTCCAACAATGGTATTTAAAAAAATTTCCTATTGAAGAATAGTTGATGAACAAAATTATATAAGTTATAGGTGTACGATATAGAGATTCACAATTTTAAAGGTTATGTTCCATTTATAACTTATAAAATAATGGCTATCTTCCTTCTGTTGTACAATATATCCTTGTAGCTTATTTTATGCATGATAGTTTATACCTCTTAATCTTCCACCTCTACATACCAATCCCCTCTTCCTTTTCCTCACTAGCGGCCACTAATTTGTCCTTTATATCTGTGTTTGATTCCTTTTAGTCAATAAACTATTGATACACATAATAACACAAATATATCTCAACATAATAATGCTGATTGGAAGAATTGAGATCCCCTAATAAAAGTGCATACTGTATTGTTTCATTTATATAAAACTCTAGAAAATCAAACAAATTTATGGTGACAGAAAATGGTTCAGTGTTTAGCTGGGTAGAGAGTGACTAAGGAGAGGGTACGGGGTTACATGAAAACTTGTGAGGGTGATGAATATGTTTCCTACCTTGATTATGGTGATTGTTTCACAGGTGTGTTTATACATACATATCAAAACTTACCAAATTGTATGCTTTAAATATATGCAGCTTACTGTACACAATTATACTTCAGGGCTTCCCTAGTGGCTCAGTGGTAAAGAATTCACTTGCCAATGCAGGGGACATGTGTTGCATCCAGGTCCAGAAAGATTCCATATGATGTGGAGCAGCTACGCCCCTGTGCTACGGCTACTGAGCCTGTATGCTGCAACTGCCGAGCCCGCACCCTGGAGCTTGTGCTCCACAGCAAGGGAAGCCACGCAACAGGAAGCCTGTGCACTGCAACTAGAGAAAAGCCCATGTGAGTGATGAAGACCAAGCACAGCCAAGAGTAAATGCATACATAAATAAAATGTTTAAAATTATACCTTAATAAACATTTTAAATTGTAATAAAATGATAGTTTAGCAAAGATGTGAGGGAAGGAAGTTAGTCTTGTGGATACTAATGAGAGATTTAAAAAAAAACATATTAACCAAATATTTGCAGTAAACATTCATTTCTTTTTAAGCCAGTAGCTTTTCCTTCTAGTATAATATTACCTTTTGCATCAATTAGGGTTAGTTTTGGCTGCAAGTGATGGTAAATTTTAAAAGCTAGTAGCTAAAAAAGCTAGAAATTTATTTTTCTTTCCTAAATATAGGCATTTCAGGGCTGGTGTGTCTCCATGATGATCAGGGACACAGATTCCTCCTAAATTTGTTGCTATAGCTTCCATTTTCTGATCCTAGCTACTCCAGGTCCAGCCAAAACATTTCTCTTCCAGGTAGTAGGAAGGAGAAAGGAAGCATGCCCCTCCTATTAGGATACTTCTTAGAAACTGTGTATACACTCTTCTGCTTATTATTGCTATTGGTTAGAACTTTGTCATATGACCACATGCAGGCAAGGAGAATTAGGAAACTTCTGAGCCACAATGTGCACAGATCAAAGAGGAAAAGGGAGAATAAGGATATTAAGAGACATTTAATCAGTCTTTGCCATATCCTCCTCTTTTTTGAAGACAACTCCTTCTCTCTTATTTTTTAAATAAGATTTAAATTAATTTTAAATTAAATAAGATTTAAATTAATTTTTATTGGAGTGTAATTATTTTACAATGTTGTTAATTTCTACTGTACAGCAAAGTGAATCCACCATACATATACATGTACCTCTCTTTTTTAGATTTCCTTCCCATTCAGGAAGAGGGCATTGAGTAGAGTTCCCTGCGCTACACAGTAGGTTCTCATTAGTTATCTATTTTATATATATCATCAATAATGTATATATGTCAGTCCCAGTCTCCCAATTCATTATTCTCCTTTCCCTTCTTGGTGTCCCTACATTTGTTCTCTATGTTTGTGTCCTCTTCTCTTACAAAGTATTATATGTGGCTCTAGTAAGGGCTGTCTGCTAATCATCTTAATATCTCATTGGTCACAGAGATGATGCATGACCTAAGCTGGGCTAATGGGAGTAATAAAGATGGGAGATGGAAACTTGGGAGCCCTTGGAAGTCAAGGGATCATTCTCAGGAAAGTCAATGTGCAGAGGGCTGTGAAGACTGAAAGAACAGTCCTGAAAGTGTTCAAATTCTGCTCTACACTTGAGGCTTGGTTGGCTACATTACTCACCCTTGTTTATGTTACCCAAGATAATATACCTTCTACAGTTCAATTGTTAACCAAAGAGAACACAAAGGGAAAAGTTTTTCCCTTGAGCAGCCTCCTAAGGTGCCAGTTTCACTAAAGAGTTAACACTACCTTTGAAGCAATTCATACAAGAAGAAATATAAATGGCTAGTAAACATATAAAACAATGCACAATATTCACGTCTAGTTAGGGAAATAATTATCAGAACAAAAAGAATACTTTTTTGTTTGCTTAGCAGATTGACAAAGTTTCAAAAACTGGATAATATTCAATTCCTCTTAATGAGGAAATAGACATTTTAATATACTATAATGAGAATATAAGTTGTTACCACATTTGTTGAGAAAATTTTAATACTGACCATGATTTAAAATGAATGTATCTTTTGATCAGCAATTTACGTTTCGGAAACTTCACTCCAGAAAACTATGCATAAGGATATTCATTGCAGCATTATTTAAACAGGTGGAAGTTGGAGTCAAAGTAAAACATTTATTAATAAACACAGTTTCAATAAATTATGGTGCATTCATATGATGGTACATTTTTAAACAATTTTATAACAAGGCTGTTTACAATTATGCCCTATGGTATATAGGTAAAACTATTGGTAGAGAGTAGGATGCATTTAGGTGGTAGTATGTAGGTGATATGGACTTCCCAGGTGGTGCTAGTGGCAAAGAACCTGCCTGGCAATGTAGGAGACACAAGACACACACGTTTGATCCCTGGTCAGGAAGATCCCCTGAAGGAGAGCATGGCACCCAACTCCAGTATTCTTGCCTGGAGACTCCCATGGACAGAGAAGCTACAGTCCATCGATAGGGTCGCAAAGAGCTGCAACAACTGAAGCGACTTAGCACACACACATACATGTAGGTGATATATTGTTAAATGGAAAGAGCAAGTGTATATAATGTATAATCTCATGTACTTTAAAAATACATATATAGAGAGTGTGTCAAAATTTGAGATTCCTTATCTCTCTTACTAGAGCCTTATTTTCATTTTTTAAAAAAGAATTACAGTGAGACAAAAATCAGAGAATAGCAAGAGAGGGCTGTAAAATAGGTTTGTTTTGTTTTATTGTGGGAGGTGTGTGTGTATGTTGTGCTGCGGTCTGGCCAGGCGTGTCCCAATACCATCACACTACCCCTGCCCTTCTGCCTGAAGGTGAACTTGCTCAATGATTTGAATGGGCTTGGGCCCCAGAGTTGCGTCTGCTCACCAGGCAACGAACGTCAACAGCAAAGAGGATGTCCTTCTCTGCCAAACATTTTTCAACCAGGAGAGCAAATATTGCAAAGCAGGAAGATGTTCTGATACCTTCTAGTACTTTCCTCAGAGCACAAATGTGAGCCAATTGTGATGGCCAACTTGACCCCTTTCTCCAGGCATGGAGAGACCAACAGGCTTCTCCTGAGTCTTTTGTAGAAACACATAAAAAACACATAATACTTTCTATATTAAGAATTATAAAGCAGGGTACTTATGGATGCTCCATAAATGCTCCTTTATTGCAAATTTGGAAGGATCACATAGTCTTGGTGTACCTTGCTTAAGAATAATAGACTATAATTACTGCCTGTTCATCTCATCTGCTCTCCATGAAAGAGAAAATCATAATAGTGTTAGGGGCATCAGGACCCCCATCCTCAGGGATTTCTTTAAGGTAGCATGTAGATAAAGGTCTGGAAGGAAACACAAGAAACCATTCCTAATGGGTACCCAGTGTGCGTGCGTGCTACCTTCAGCATATCCAACTCTTTGTAATAACTATGGACTGTAGCTCTCCAATCTCCTCTGTCCATGGGATTCTCCAGGCAAGAATACTGGAATGGGTTGCCATGCCCTCTTCTAGGAGATCTTCGCTATCCAGGGACCAAACACGAGTCTCTTATGTCTCCGGCAGCTCCTGCACTGCAGGCAGATTCTCTACTGCTGAGCCACTGGGGAAGCTCCAGTGAGTAGCCAGAGGCAGTGAGAAGATAGCAGGAAGAAGGCTTTCTGTGTGGTCTGAATATTTTGTGGGGGTTAGTCCCTCAGTCGTGCCCGACTCTTTGTGATCCCATGGACTATAGCCTGTCAGGCTCCTCTGTCCATGGAATTCTCACAAGTGTTTATTACTTTGTTTTTTGGCTACCCCACAGCATGTGGGATCTTTATTCCCCAATAAGGGACTGAACCCGTACCCCCTGCCTTGGAAGCTCAGTCTTAACCACTGAACCCCCAAGGAAGTCCCAAGTGTTCATTACTTTGTAGTCAAACTCTTTTTTTTCCTGCTAGGAATTCATGCTGTATGCCTGCTGTGTGTGTGTGTATGTGTGTGTGTATGTGTGTGTGAAAATGTGTGTTCCCCACCCCCTACCCTGCACAAGGGATTTCCCTGGCAGTCCAATGGGTAAGACTCCACGGCCCAAAAAACAGGACCCCCCAAAAAATAATCTGAGGAAAAGCTTGTCCTGAATTTTCCTGTTCACCTCCGTGAAAAACTTGAATCACTCTCAATTTAGGTATACATACTGGTTAGATGCTTTTCTTTCATAAAGGGTATCAATTCTAGGTTGATTATGCTTGATTATGCCGTAGAACTTCTGCACTTTTAGCTGTTCTCAGAAAAGCCAACTTTGAAATGTCTGGTGTTGCATTATTAACAAAAGTTTAGTTGTGAAAATTATATTCAGGGAGAACAGCCTGATGGGAACAGACCCCAAAATTCTCTAGTCTTTCTAAATTCTGTCAGGCTGGAAACAAATCCTTGAAGAGATTTCTTGGGCCACATTGACTCAACACCTCTCTCCCTCATGACATGGCCCTTTCTGACCTACATTTTTGCATTTTGCTTTGAATCTACACTGAGAGCTGTTTTAAGAAACAGCCGCAAAGAGTCGGACACAGCTGAGTGGCTGACACACACATTATAGGCAGCATGGTATAATACTGTAGAATTGTTACTAAGAACACTTTCTGGTCATCACAGTATATAGGAAAAGCAAAAAATTTTCCCGAGCGTTTGGTCTTCTTTCCTCTTTATGGATACTGTGAATCTTTTAATAGCTTTGCTTTCCCTTGGGCATTAGGAAACTGAGCCAAATTTGTGTTTTTCTCGGTATCTATGTAGAAGTTCATGGATGAATTTTTAGTGCCTGAATATTATGTTATATTTTCAACTCTAGGTATTATATTTTTATACCTTTTTACTTTCCCTTTGCCTCGTCTTCATTTATGTTAGTAGACTTTTATTGTTACATTTTATTATAAATGACTCCAAATCCTTCTGTTTTTTTCTTTCAAAAAATAAAATATACTAAGGGATTCACTTTACTTTTGTAGTGTATAATTTGCTAAAACTCACATAATTCAAACCAAGATTCCAAAGTCTTGTATAGTGGTTCTGATTATACCGTATTAATCCCAGTGTCCTCAATATTAACATTAGACCCTATTGTCACAATTCTAGAATGACCTTGAGAATCTCAGAATCTTATTAAATCAATACTGTCTGGAGTAAGCTATTGTGTTTTGAGTTAGTGAAAAATGCCATAAGATTTGAACTCTAGATCCAGTAGGTTAATTCATTCATTTAAATATTTGTTTACTATGAACTGGGCACACAGGTTCTGCACAAACAGTGGTAAACCAAAAATAGACATGGCCTGTGCTCTCATAGAGTTTATAATCTAGAAGTCAAATAATCAAATGATCCCACAAAGAAGTAGGCTTTGGGAACATATGATGTGTAATCAGACTTGTCTTGGGAGTCAGGGAAGACTTCTTTGAACTGAGATCTGCAGGATATACCCAGAAGTTTGGGGAGAGGATAAGAAAAGGAAAGAAGCATTTTGGGAAGTAGGAAAAGTATGTGCAAAAGCCACATGGCAGGAGGAAGCACAGTGCATTAGGGGAACTGAAAGAGGAGGCCTGTGGTGAAACACAGACATCTGAGGCATGGCGGTGCTAGCTGAAGCTATGCCAGCAGGCAGGTGGGAAGCCACTGAAGCATTTTAAATAACGACTGAGCTATGATAAATGCTCCTTAAGAGAATGGTAATGTTGAGTTACCAATTCAGCCACTGTTAAAGTGACTAAGGGGATTGAAGCTAAACTTTCTCTCAGGACCAGCACCCTGGAAATTTCCATCCAGTTAAAAAGAAGGCCATCTATAGGAAAAAAGTCTTTGGGGAGTTGTGTTTTGTTTTTTTGTTTCTTTGTTTTTTTTTTTTAATAAAATTATGCACCATGAAAGAACAGCCTCAAATGTAAATAGGTCTGGATGAATGGATAACCTACTATGACCAGTGTCTGCCCTCTCACCTTCAGGCACAAAGGCTGTTACTTAATCCTTATGTTAATCTCCACAGAATTATCTCCACTTTTGAATAGTTCGTTTAATTCACACAACAAGTCTGTGACTTAAGCATCATTTTTAATCTTACAGTGATGAGAAAACTAGACACCAGAGAAATCAGGTAACTTGCCTAAGGTCATGTCGCTAGAAAATAATAGAGCTGAGACTCAAACTCAGGTGATCTAATCCAAATCTATATAAATAAAAATCATAGTAGGGGTCTCCAGAAGAATGAATGTGGGTGAAATTCCCAGTCAGAACTTGTAGTGACCTTGAAATTGAGGGGGAAAGGGAAAACTAAATCCATGGTCCTCATTCCATGAACTGAATATAAAGGGAATTTTATCTTCTAAGGAAGATAACTTCTGCTATCAACCTAGTCAGGTAAGGCAGGAGCAGAGAGTCATTTACCCACAGATAGTTGACCCTTGATATCTGCCAGGGTGATTCCAGGACTCCCGAGGATACCAAAATTCGCAGAAGTTCAAGTCCCTTATATAAAATTGTATAGTATTTGCATACAAGCTACTCACATCCTCCCATATACCTTAAATAATCTCTAGGTTATTTAGAATACATAATACAATGTAAGTATTATATAAATAGTTGTCTGCAAAGTATAACTTTAAGTTTTGCTTTTGGGGGCTTTCTGAAATTTTTTTCAAATATTTTTGATCTGCTGTTGGTTCAATCACTGGATGCGGAAACCACAAATACGGAGGGCCAACTGTATGTAACTACATGAGATGGTCCCCAGCTTAAAAGAAGGAAGTGAAACAGATAAGCCCTCTGCCTATAGAGATAAAAGATTCTATTTCTCCAGATGGCCTCAACAGGGGGTGGGTTGTGTGAGACCTATGCTCTATAAAGAGAAGGGAAATGTCACCAGACTCATATCTGTAGAACTTTTGTTAGCATTCTGTAAAGAGGGAGAAAATAACATGGTACCAGCTGTCGATACTTCTGTTTTAATAAGAAAACCACCTTTGGAACAAAATCAGACCCATGCTGGGATAGAATAGGATTTCCTAGACACAATAAATACTAACTTGGTGTGGGATTATTAAGAAGCAAGCTCTCCAATCCTGCTGAATCAATGGGTAGGATCTATTTTCAGTTTTTGACTTGTCCTGAGAGACTATAAGCCTCTTGCCAAGTTGAATCAGAGCAGCATCTGTGGAAAATGATTAAGAATGTCACATTACCTTGGAAGACAGCTACAAAGTGCTGTGAACTCTTATCTGGATAAAAGTGTCCAAAAGTTGAAAGATACAGAAAAAAGGCCTAGAGTCAAATCTTTCGTTAACAGGGAAAAAGGAGGACCTCCTCTGGTGGACCAATTCCGTATTCCCTGGGCAACTAGGTTTCCATTTCTCCCCACGGTCCCAAGCTGGACCCAGTTTGGCCTGAGAATCAAGTTTCCTTTGTCGACATCTTTGGTTGCTTGACTTCTGCCATCCAGAACTCTTGCCTCTTTTTTGCTTACTGGGTTCCTAATCATCGGCCTGGCTTTGGGTATTCTTGGTCTCCTAAAGCATTCCTTTGGGATTTCTGTTCAACTTAGGTGCTATCAGGTTGCCTAATTTCCGGCATACTCTAAATTTCACCTGCCTTTCATTTCTGGATCACTGATTTTTATTTTTTATTTTTTTGGTCCTTTGGTTCTTGTGTACTTCTAAACTATTTTTTCATGCCTGCTGGCCCACTGCCTAGCAAACATCCACTTTCTGCTTTCCTTACCCGTTTGATTTTCTTAACCTTTTTTTTTGCAAAGCACCAACCCCAGAACTGACATTTTTATAGCCTGAGGTGAAACAATCAAGAGGAAATACCTCTTGTTCAGTCTTCTTTAGATCTGAATCTCAAAAGGCAATAATAGAGACTATAAAGTTAAACAAAATGAATTCTAATAGAAAGTAATTTATTGTTGGTAATACATGTAATAATAATTATCTAAGAATAATTTAGAGTAAGAACCATTTAGATCATTGATTCTAATAATATTCTATTTTCATGTCAAGAAAATTTTGTTCCTTTGAACTATATACTTTTAGCTTAGTATGAAATTTTGCACATGTGAATTTAGATTAAGACTTAGAATTCTTAGAATTTAGATGTCTTTTAAATGGGTAAAATTGAATTGTGCTATCTTCATAGGGATACACTGACTCCTTTTGAAAGATTTACTTTTATTCTTTTTTTTAGCAATCTCTTAAGAAAACAATTTTGTTTATTTTTTGGCTGCGCCAGGTCTTCAGTGCTGTGCGGGCTTTTCTCCAGCTGTTGGTGAGCAAGGGCTACTCTCTGGTTGTGGTGCCAGGTTTTCTCACTGTGGTGGCTTCTCCTGTTGCGGAGCACAGGTTCTACGAGCTGTGGCTCCTGGGCTCTGGAGCAGTGGCTCAGTAGTTGTGGTGCAGGGCCTTAGCTGCTCTGCAGCATGTGGCATCTTCCCAGATCATGGATTGAACCCACATCTCCTGCATTGTCAGATGGATTCTTTACCACTAAGCTACCAAGAAGACTGAAAGATTTACTTTTAGAATGCAGGAATTTATGAGAGTTAATTCTTAAGGTACATATATAGCAAGCTATTCCTTACCAACAATACATATTTCTTATAAATATATAATTCACTCTTGTCCCTTCAAAATTTATAAGTGACCTGACTCTAGAATTGTACAGTTGCAATTTTCCACAGAATCAGAAAGCCAAATCCAGTTATTTTTGTATTTTCCAGAGTTGTATAACCTCTGTTTTATATTTTTAATATAAATTTATTTATTTTAATTGGAGGCTAATTACTTTACAGTATTGTAGTGGTTTTGCCATACGTTGACATGGATCTGCCACCGGTGTACATGTGTTCTCCATCCTGAACCCCCCTCCCACTTCCCTCTCCATCCCATCCCTCTGGGTCATCCCAGTGCACCAGCCCTGAGCACCCTGTCTCATGCATTGAACCTGGGCTAGTGATCCATTTCACATATGATAATATACATGTTTCAATGCCATTCTCCCAAATCATCCCACCCTCGCCCTCTCCCACAGAGTCCAAAAGACTGTTCACTACATCTGTGTCTCTTTTGCTGTCTCGCATATAGGGTTATCATTATCATCTTTCTAGATTCCATACATATGCGTTAGTATTCTGTATTGGTGGAGAAGGCAATGGCACCCTACTCCAGTACTCTTGCCTGGAAACTCCCATGCACCAAGGAGCCTGGTAGGCTGCAGTCCATGGGGTCACGAAGAGTTGGACACAACTGAACGACTTCACTTTGACTTTTCACTTTCATCCTTTGGAGAAGGAAATGGCAACCCACTCTAGTGTTCTTGCCTGGAGAATCCCAGGGACAGGGGAGCCTGGTGGGCTGCCATCTATAGGGTCGCATAGAGTCAGACACGACTGAAGTGGCTTAGCAGCAGCAACAGCATACTGTATTGGTGTTTTTCTTTCTGGCTTACTTCACTTTGTATAAAAGGCTCTAGTTTCATCCACCTCATTAGAACTGATTCAAACGTATTCTTTTTAATGGCTGAGTAGTGTTCCATTGTGTATATGTACCACAGTTTTTTTATCCATTCGTCTGCTGATGGACATCTAGGTTGCATCCATGTCCTAGCTATTGTAAACAGTGCTGTGATGAACACTGGGGTACACGTGTCTCTTTCAATTCTGGTATCCTCGGTGTGTATGCCCAGAAGTGGGATTGCTGGGTCATATGGCAGTTCTATTTCCAGTTTTTTAAGGAATCTCCACATTGTTCTCCATAGTGGCTGTACTAGTTTGCATTCCCACCAACAGTGTAAGAGGGTTCCCTTTTCTCCATACCCTCTCCAGCATTTATTGCTTGTAGACTTCAGATAGCAACCATTCTGACTGGTATGAAGTGGTACCTCATTGTGGTTTTGATTTGCATTTCTCTGATAATGTTGATGTTGAGCATCTTTTCATGTGTTTGTTAGCCATCTGTATGTCTTCTTTGGGGAAATGTCTGTTTAGTTCTTTGGCCCATTTTCTGATTGGGTCATTTATTTTTCTGGAATTGAGCTGCAGGAGTTGCTTGTATATTTTTGAGATTAATTCTTTGTCAGTTGCTTCATTTGCTAGTATTTTCTCCCATTCTGAAGGCTGTCTTTTCACCTTGCTTGTACTTTCCTTTGTTGTGCAAAAGTTTTTAAGTTTAATTAGTCCCATTTCTTTATTTTTGCTTTTATTTTCAATACTCTGCGAGGTGGGTCTTAGAGGATCCTGCTGTGATTTATATTGGAGAGTGTTTTGCCTATGGTTTCCTCTGTTTTATTTTAAAGGGAATAAAGAAAAACAGCAGAAATATGTAGAGAGTCAGACAGCCTGTGATATAATCCCAGCTGTGCAGCCTCTCAGTAAGACCAGGGCAGATTATTCTTCTTCACTTGAGAAAGATTAAAAAAAAAAAAATCAATTCCACCTTCACAATCTATGACCTGGGCTCAAGTCATCCTTGCCACTGGTTTAATCTAGATAAGATTCTAAACTTTACATCTCTCCATGTGTCTCTATCCTAATAGTTAAAACTTTGCCTTGACCTCTCTTTCAAAATTTATGTCCCAGCTTCTTGTCTGCACAGTTGCTAAAATTTAGAGCCCTGCCCTTCACAAAGATGGTGGATATAGACCCTGACAAGCTTTAGAGAGGTCGTTTCTAACCTGCTGTTCTGAATTGCAGAGTACTGTCTTGCCCTGAGCTGCTTGATTTTCTGTCAACTTGATTCAGCGATCAACTGCTGCCTTGAGCCTCTCGCTGACAACTGCTTTTGTGAACTATGCCTGGTGCCGAGAAATATTTTGAACACTGTCTGGCTTCTAATTCTTTCCCAGTGGTTATTTTCAAGACTGGGTCTCCTCTCCTCTCTGGTATTACAGGGTCATACCCAGCCTACTTGTAAGATGCCAGATGTGTGATACTGTATTGCACAGTCCTACAGCATGAAGTTGTTAAATTGTGTCCATTATAATTTGTTTAATAAGACAGGGATTTAGGTGACATAGTTCAAAACAATCTCTATTAATGTAACAATGGTCAAAATTTTTATGAGAGATGGTACTTAAAGAGATGAGTTTTGTTTTCTAATAAAATTAATTTGTATGGAAAAGTTCATTCCCTTAAAACTCAAAAATGAATTTTTACCTAAAGGTTTTTGGGAAAGTTTGTTGAAGATGCTGACTCAGGTTGTTCAATAAAAAATTACACAAGAATGATAAATCTATTCAGTTACACCTTTGAATTAAAAAAAAAACAAACCTCCTTTTATTGTTTCTTTTCACCAAAAAAAATAGTAACGGCTTTCCAGAATTTTATTTATTTTTGGCCTTGCCACATGCCTTGTGGGATCTTAGTTCCCCACCCAGGGATTGAACCTGCAGTGAAAGTGCCAAGTCCTAATGGTTGGAATTTCTAGCAGCATGGTATTTTAGACATCTCTATGTGTGCAGTGCTTACTCTGTGCTAGGTATTATGCTAAAAGCTCTATAACATGAAGTTTGGAACCCTTATGGCATTTTCTGTACTTCATGTTGAGAGTATTCTTATCTTTTCCTGAACTTTCTCCCCTTTCTTTCTCTCTCTCTCTTTTTTCCTTTTCAGTGTTTCTTGTTCCCATGTAATGATTAGGAGCTATCTGGAGAGAGTTCCCAAAGAAAGGCAATGTCAAAGAATGCTCAAACTACTGCATAATTGCACGCATCTCACATGCTACTAAAGTAACGCTCAAAATTCTCCAAGCCAGGCTTCAGCAATACGTGAACCATGAACTTCCAGATGTTCAAGCTGGTTTTAGAAACGGCAGAGGAACCAGAGATCAAATTGCCAACATCTGCTAGATCATTGAAAAAGCAAGAGAGTTCCAGAAAAACATCTGTTTCTGCTTTATTGACTACGCCAAAGCCTTTGACTGTGTGGATCACAACAAACTGTGGAAAATTCTTCAAGAGATGGGAATACCAGACCACCTGACCTGCCTCTTGAGAAACCCGTATGCAGGTCAGGAAGCAACAGTTAGAACTGGACATGGAGGAACAGACTGGTTCCAAATAGGAAAAGGAGTACGTCAAGGCTGTATATTGTCACCCTGCTTATTTAACTTCTATGCAGAGTACATCATGGGAAATGCTGGGCTGGAAGAAGCATAAGCTGGAATCAAGGTTACCGGGAGAAATATCAATAACCTCAGATATGCAGATGACACCACTCTTATGGCAGAAAGTGAAGAAGAACTAAAAAGCCTCTTGATGAAAGTGAAAGAGGAAAGTTGAAAAAGTTGGCTTATAGCTCAACATTCAGAAAACTAAGATCATGGCATCTGGTCCCATCACTTCATGGGAAATAGATAGGGAAACAGTGGAAACAGTGGCTGACTTTATTTTTCTGGGCTCCAAAATCACTGTAGATGGTGATTGGAGCCATGAAATTAAAAGACGCTGACTCCTTGTAAGGAAAGCTATGACCAACCTAGACAGCATATTAAAAAGCAGAGACATTACTTTGTCAACAAAGGTACATCTGGTCAAGGCTATGGTTTTTCCAGTAGTCATGTATGGATGTGAGAGTTGGACTATAAAGAAAGCTGAGCACCGAAGAATTGATGCTTTTGAACTGTTGTGTTGGAGAAGACTCTTGAGAGTCCCTTGGACAGCAAGCAGATCCAACCAGTCCATCCTAAAGGAGATCAGTCCTGGGTGTTCACTGGAAGGACTGATGTTGAAGCTGAAAGTCCAATACTTTGGCCACCTGATGTGACGAGCTGACTCATTTGAAAAGACCCTGATGCTGGGAAAAATTGAGGGCAGGAGGAGAAGGGGACAATAGAGGATGAGATGGCTGGATGGCATCACCGACTCAATGGACATGGGTTTGGGTGGACTCTGGGAGTTGATGATGGACAGGGAGGCCTGGCGTGCTACAGTTTATGGGGTTGCAAAGAGTCGGACTCGACCGAGAGACTGAACTCAACCGAACTGGAGAGAGTTCAATTGTTTGTCGGGTTCTGTTGCTCTCTAGCTATGTGACTCCAGGCAAGTTACTTAAAATCTCTCTGCTTTTAAGTGGCAGAACCAGACAAACAACTGAACTCTCTCCAGATAGTTCCTAATCATTATATGGGAACAAGAAACAATCAAGAAAAGGAGAGAGAGAAAGAAAGAGAGAGATAAAGAATAAGGGGGGAGGGGAGTCTCAGGAAAAGATAAGGATTATCCTCCACCCGACATTTGGACCTCTTAAGACATTTCCTGAATTGGTTCTTGTAATTGGATTTTACTTGGGGTAATCAGCAAGGAAACAGATGGGTCCTCCACAATCATCTGAGCGAATCAGCTGTTTCCTGGATTAAGATGGTTATTCTTGTGTTCAAGAGAATTGAGGACTGGCCTTCAGAAGAAAAGACATACTACAAATCACCCAATGAATAGTGCTCTGGCAGTGATACCAGGTCATCTCTTGCTTATTCTTGTCTCTACTCAATTTTCCTCTTTGATAAACAGCATGGCATACCTTATAAACCAAATTATGTGCTGAGTCACTCAGACTTGTTCGATTCTTTGTGACTCCATGGACTCTAGCCTACTAGGCTCCTCTGTCCATGGGATTCTCCAGACAAGAATACTGGAGTCAGTTGCCATTTCCTATTCCAGGGAATCTTTCTGACCCAGGGATCAAAATCTCCTGCACTGCAGGTGATTCTTTACCATCTGAGCCACTATAAACAAAATTCAGTTCAGTTCAGTCGCTCAGTCGTGTCAGACTCCTTGCAACCCCAAAGAAAGGCAATGCCAAAGAATAAACAAAATTAAGAGGATAGTTAAACTGAATTGTGGAATGCTGTTTGAACACTATGAATTTAACAGTTTGTCTACATGAAACCTTAAGACTGTTCCAGAGACTGAAAATATTCTCAGTCTCAGGACAAGTCCATATCTTACTGAAAACCATAACTCACAGTAATAAGGTAATCCCTTCAATAATTCCCATGTGACAGGTTTTATATGATCATCTCTGTCACACTTGTTACAGCCATTGTGAATTCTCCATACAAGTCTTTTATTGCAATCTTTTCATTAGGGGAATTTCAATATCCAGAGTTGTAGTATTATGCCTCAAATCAGACAAAAATCCTAGTATCAAATTACTATTGGCCTTTCCTTTTCTTGAGGAACTATTCCCCCAAAAATTTCTTCAGTGAATGTACTGATAATATTAAGGAACAGAATAAATGATTCTGTTTCAGATTCTGAATGATGCTTTCAAGTTAAAAACATCTTTAACATCTATTCTATTTTTATACCTTTAATTCTCCTGATAGCCTCTTTTATTCTCTGTTTTATTCTTTCAGCAAATATTTATGAATTACCTTATGTATGCCAGGTACTTTGCTAGGTGTTAGAAACATAACAATGAACTAGAATTCTGATTATTCTCTTTTTTCTATTCTGAAGCATTCCATATAAAACCAGATACACAAAATTCTTACCCTTCTTCATATAGGGTTTATGTATTCCATACTCCTAACATCATTCTATAACATTTTGGACATAAAAGGTTCATATTAGGTAGTGGTGTTAGTGGAAAATTAGAGAACCACTGTATTTTTTTTTTTTACTTCAATATCCAATTTGCCTTTTCATAGAAGATAAGAGAGAGCCCTATCTCTCCTTTTAGTCTATGATCTCATGCCTAAAACACAACAGACTCATTTTTTTCTGGAGTACAAATTTAGTCTCCACCTTGGCTAACCAATACCCTAAGCCATCTAGTATATACAGGCTAAAGAGTGTAAATAGATAATTTGCCTATTATTTTCTCTAGGGAAGTTCTGGTAAAACGTGGGTTCTTGTTTAATTGCAGTATTCGTCCAGAGCCTAATCTCCTCCCTTCTGTACTCTTTAGTAGTTCCCTTTCCTGCTTCCCATTTTGAAGCTTCAAAGAAGCTCCTGATTGGGTCTACTTGCCCAAATCACAGTGAGGTTAACTCAGAGGTCATAATGTCAAATGCCTACAAGGACCAGACTGGAAAAATAAATACATGTGAGGGGCTAGGGCAGGAGAAATAAGGAATGAGGGACCTGTGGCAAACTGCAGAGCCTTGGCCCCCTCAAAGAAGGAGGAGTTACTCAGTGCCAGCTCATTGTTGCTGAGTGAATGAAAGACTTGGCTAGTTGATCACCTGATTTTTTAAAAAAGTAAAAAATCTGGACCTTTATGTAAAGTGTCCTATTCTGTTCATGTTGGACCTGTCAAACAAAACAATCTGCCCAGGGCTGCAATTTGCAACCTCTGCTCTCACTGGTGTTGAGTTCAAAGAACTAAAAGCACCTAGGCATCCAAAAAATCCTTGAAGAATACAAGTTGAGTCCTGCGATCCAACCCCATTATCAAGAGGAAAGGGGAAGAAAAACTTCTTATCAAGAGTATGATTTGATATTGGTTTAATCAGTGTATTTTCATTAATACTAATTAGTAGATTGTCACGCTGCAGTTTTAAAAAAATACAATTAAGTAATCCATCTTTATGTAAGAAAAGGGGATGAAATTATATTGAAGTTTAAAAATACATTTGATTTTGATTTCTATAAAGGAACACTGACACTGGAAGAATGCAATAAAAATTCTATGTGGGTATGGACAAGGCAGAAAGGCAAGAGTGTGGGAATAAGACTTCAATGTATATTTTTATTTGGGCTTTATTTTTGAACTAGGTGAGAATATACATATTCAAAAATTAAAGTTTTCAATGAAAGTAAAAGGCATTAAAATGTCTATTGCAGAGAAGTATGGTCAGTTGAAAAATAGATTAGAATGTGTAAAAGTATGTAACAGGAAAAAATGTTATAAGGGAATGCAATTATTAAAGTTCAAGAAGAAAAGGAAATGATGTTATATTTCTGATAGCTAAAGAAACAATGTTTCATTTATTCATCAAAAGAATGACACCCTTTCAATTGTATTAAATAGAGATGGTGTTTAAATTCAACTGGACATACTTAAGAGTTGTGTAACTATTTTATTTTCAAATGCCAATGTTTACTACATAATGCTGGAAATAACTTCCTTTACAATTGTTTGATTTTATGAGAAAAAGATTTGGATGTTGATATAAATATGAGGAAAAGATAGAAGAATTTTTTAAAATTCTCTTGGGAGTCCGCTGGATCACTGAAAAAGCAAGAGAGTTCCAGAAAAACATATATTTCTGGTTTATTGACTATGCCAAAGCTTTTGACTATTTGGATCACAACAAACTGTGGAAAATTCTTCAAGAGTGGGAATACCAGACCACCTGACCTGCCTCTTACAGGTCAGGAAGTAACAGTTAGAGCTGGACATGGAACAACAGACTGGTTCCAAATAGGAAAAGGAGAACTTCAAGGCTGTATATTGTCACCCTGCTTATTTAACTTATATGCAGAGTACATCATGAGAAACGCTGGGCTGGATGAAGCACAAGCTGGAATCAAGATTGCTGGGAGAAATATCAATAACCTCAGATATGCAGATGATACCATCCTTATGGCAGAAAGTGAAGAATTAAAGAGCCTTTTGATGAAAGTGAAAAGGAGAGTGAAAAAGTTGTCTTAAAGCTCAACATTCAGAAAACTAAGATCATGGCATCCAGTCCCATCGTTTCATGGCAAATAGATGGGGAAACAGTGGAAACAGTGGCTGACTTTATTTTTCTGGGCTCCAAAATCACTGTAGATGGTGATTGGAGCCATGAAATTAAAAGACGCTTATGACCAACCTAGACAGAATATTAAAAAGCAGAGACATTACTTTGTCAACAAAGGTACTTCTAGTCAAGGCTATGGTTTTTCCAGTGGTCAGGTATGGACGTCAGAGTTGGACTTTAAAGAAAGCTGAGTGCCGAAGAACTGATGCTTTTGAACTGTGGTGTTGGAGAAGACTCTTGAGAGTCCCTTGGACTGCAAGGAGATCCAACCGGTCCATCCTGAAGGAGATCAGTCCTGGTTGTTCATTGGAAGGACTGATATTGAAGCTGAAACTCCAATATTTTGGCCAGCTGATGTGAAGAGCTGACTCATTGGAAAAGACCCTGATGCTGGGAAAGATTGAGGGCAGTAGAAGGGGACAACAGAGGATGAGATGGCTGGATGGCATCACCGACTCAATGGACATGAGTTTGTGTAAACTCCGGGAGTTGGTGATGGACAGGGAGGCCTGGCGTGCTGTGGTTCATGGGGTCGCAAAGAATTGGACACCAGTGAGAGACTAAACGGAACTGAACTGAAGCAAAAAAAGTCTAAAGGCCATTGATCTTGATTTTTCTATATTTGAAACCACTGAAGTTGCTCTTTTGTCTCTGGATGTCCAAAGTTATGTTATACATGAGGACTAAGAGGCCACAAATTATACTTCTGAACACAACCATATGGATCAGCTACGCAACCATTAGTTTTGCACTACCTAGGTTTTACTTAGAAAAACGGTCTTTTAAGTTCACAAGAATGGATGCTAGGTAAACAGGTAAATTTAGATGCTTGTAAGGTAGTTCCACCATATGACAGAAAAATTCACAGGGCAACTGTAATCCATGTGGGAAGGCGAGCCAGGTCAAGAGGTAGAATGTTTCCTACCCAAATTGGCCACAGGTCAACCTTCTTGGATCCATCTTGGGATTCACATGTAGATTTAAAGCAAAAAGTGTAAGTTCAAAGGTATGAGAGCTCATCAAACCCACCTAGGAGGGTCCCAGGATGGACCCTAGGGTAGCTGCTTGCTGCTGTACATGGGATGACAAGAGAAACTACCCAAATGAGAATTGAAAACGAAAATGAACAGAAAACTAATTTCCCCCTTTTGAATAAGAAAATGTTAACTACATTGATTCTTTTTGTTGTTTTTTGTTGTTTTAGTCACTAAGTCATGTCCAACTCTTTTGTGAACCCAAGAACTGTATGAAGCCTGCCAGTTTCCTCCTTGCTTGGCATTTCCCAGGCAAGAACACTGGAGTGGGCTGCCATTGCCTTCTCCAGGGGATCTTCCTGACCCAGGCATGGAACCTGTACTGCAGGTGGATTCTTCACCGTTGAGCCACCAGGGAAACCCTACATTGATTCTTTGTTGATTCTAAATGGAAATTGACAATCACTTCTCATTTGGTTGAAACTTTGTCCCTATAATTTCTGATTATATCCTTTACCATAAGAAATCCTAGACTCCCAGATCACCCTTCATCTTCCACCCACTAAATCACTCAGGGCTCTTCACATCACCTATTTTGAACCCCTTTACCACACTCCCCAATTTCTGAGACTCTTTCCACTATGTCCTCTGGAATTCACAGTTCATCTTCAGCGAAAACCTTTGTATCTTCTATCTCTTCTCTATTTCTTCACCTTCTTGTTCTAAAGCACACCTGGCTTACCCTCTGTGGATGCTGTTGTCCCTGCAACCTTCCCAGAACCCTTGGAAGACTTGGAGGTGGGAGAGAGAGCCTCTTTACTCTTCATTGCTTCTCTCAGGCTATTCTCCTCATCTCCTATCTAATTCCTCCCCCTAAAGTATTTGTTTCTTAAACTCATGACCTCTGATGAGAGGACATATCACTCATATCACTCTCCTCATTGTGGTAGTCCCCTACTCACTCATAGATCACTCTGAATTATTTCTCAAGGACTTTAACTTTTGGCTACTGGCATCCTATCCAGGGGGCTTCCCAGGTGGTGCCAGTGGTAAAGAACCAGCCTGCTAATGCAGGAAGATATAAGAAATGCAGGTTTGATCCCTGGGTAGGGAAGATCCCCTGGAGGAGGGCACAGCAACCCACTCCAGTATTCCTGGAGAATCTCATGGACAGAGGAGCCTGGCAGGCTGCAGTCCATAGGTTGCACAGAGTCAGACATGACTGAAGAGGTTTAGCACACATGTCCTATCCAGTATCTCCCTTGTCCTAAATCTTGCTGTTTTTAATATGTATAGAGAGAATCCTCATGATACTCCCTCTTTGATTCACTTCCAATGACACTGTATCCCAGACTCTTTAGTCATTCATTGGCATTGTCAAATTCAATTCATCACTTCTCCATAATCTTTATTGCATGCATCCCACTCAAACTGCCACATTGTTATGGTCATTCTGCAGACTTGAGATAGATTCCTCCACCTGTATTTGGTTTGGGATGTCAAGACTGATGATGCTACATTATGTATTAACTTTTTCAGAGTATGAAAGATTTTATTACACATGTAGAGAAGTTTTCTGAGGAGAGCAGGCCAGTCTCCAAGCTGGTCTGAATATGACTTGAGGGAGCAGAGAGAGGAGACTTTCTTAGGGTTTATGGTGTTTGGGATGGGTGTGTGGGGGCAGGGTCAAGTGTCCCTTGCATGGACAGGCTCTTGTATACTTTGAACTTCCCATGGGCACCAAAGGAGTGAGCAGCTGGGCTTTCTGATCAATTTTCCCAGATGTGGGACACAGAGAGCAAAGAAGTGGTGGGGCTTGAAAGCTGTCATCAAATATCAAAAATGGAGCCAGACCCTTTATGTTACACCTATATTTTCAGATCATTCCCTCTTGTTGTTGGACTCCTACAGTCCCTCAACCCTGAAAGGACCTGCAATTCACTGATCCAACCACATTTTTTCTGGCCTTAGTCTCTCCATATCTACTATTCCCTCATCTTAAAACTCCGTGGTGAATCATACTCCTTTACATCTTTGAGTTCCTTGTGCCTCTGTTCTTGCTCTTATTTCCTTGGTAAAAGCTAATTTTGTAGAATTCTAAGCTTACTTTGAGCCTGCATCCTGGCTCAGTCAATTACTGCTGGAGGAAGAAAGGACAAACACACTGACTTATCCCACTTAAATTTATGACCATGAACTCAGTTCAGTTCAGTTGATCAGTCATGTCCGACCCTTTGCGACCCCATGAACCGCAGCATGCCAGGCCTCCCTGTCCATCACCAACTCTTGGAGTCCACCCAAACTCATGTCCATCGAGTTGGTGATGCCATCCAGCCATCTCATCCCCTGTCGGCCCCTTCTCCTCCTGCCTCCAATCCCTCCCAGCATCAGGGTCTCTTCCAATGAGTCAACTCTTCACATGAGGTGGCCAAAGTATTGGAGTTTCAGCTTTAGCATCAGTCCTTCCAATGAACACCCAGGACCGATCTCCTCTAGGATGGACCGGTTGGATCTCCTTGCAGTCCAGGAGACTCTCAAGAGTCTTCCCCAACACCACAGTTCAAAAGCATCAATTCTTTGGCATTCAGCTTTCTTCACAGTCCAACTCTCACATTCATACATAACTAACTCAAGTGGGCCCTTAATGACACTCAGCAAGCCTATGATATATTTGCTTTCCTAGTATCTTCATCTTTCCATTCTCCTGGATGAATATTTCACATCTTCGCTTCTCTCCTCATCACCTTCAGTTACTCTTCCGAATCTCCTCTTCCCTGATGACTTTATGTCATATGTCTCTGAAAAAAACAATCAGAAGAGAACTTCCACAGATTCTCACCACCGCTCCTATGACCTTCCCTCCAGTTTTCATAGACGAACAGTCTGTACTCCTGTCTATAGATAATCCTTTCATTTTTGTGCTAGATCATAAACTTTTCCCCTTTCAAAGGCACCACTCTAGCAATTCTCTCTTCTTGCTCCTTCATAAAAATTTCCTTCTCTTCTAGATCATTCTCATCGAAACAAATATTTCAATTTTTTGGCCAAACTACTTTTGACTCCACTTCCACCACCAGTTAACTGTGGTGGTAGGCTCCCCACCATCATTTTTGGGCTCCCTTCTGCAGGAGTACTGCTAAACAGAATTGCCTATAATATTAGTTGGAGAGGGCAATGGCACCTCACTCCAGTACTCTTGCCTGGAAAATCCCATAGACGGAGGAGCCTGGTAGGCTGCAGTCCATGGCGTTGCTAAGAGTCGGACACGACTGAGCAACTTCACTTTCACTTTTCACGTTCATGCATTGGAGAAGGAAATGGCAACCCACTCCAGTGTTCTTGCCTGGAGAATCCCAGGGACGGGGGAGCCTGGTGAGCTGCCGTCTATGGGGTCGAACAGAGTCGGACAAGACTGAAGCGACTTAGCAGCAGCAGCAGCAGCATAATATTAGTATCTCCAATTTTTCTCCTTCAATTTTCTCTTAAACCCATTCAAGTTCTTTTTCCTGTTTCCCATAGCCTCCATGGTACTAAATCCAGTGGTTATTTCTCAGTCCTCACTTCCTCACTCACCTCCTTGATAATATTCACTTGACTTCCAGGCACCTCACTCTCAGCTCACCAACTTCACTGGCTTTTCCTTTTCAGTCTCCTTTGCTGGCTCATCCACTCTCCTGCCTTGAAGTTACAAGGTTTCATCTTTGGTTCTCTTCTATTTATATTCACTTCCTTGTGACTTTAAATATCATTTAATATCTCTACTTTTTGACAAATCTAAGTTTCTGATGACTTTTAGATCATACTACTGAGCTGGCAAAAACTCCTATAACCTGGGCTGTAGTCCTCAGTAAGGTCACAGAATAAGACATAACTTTCATCTTAAAAAAAAAAAAAAGCTGATATCTTTTATGCTGCATATGGTAGCTTGGACCACCCTTCTTAACACTGCACTCCCATGTACAGCTGCCTACTTAAGATCTCCACTTGAATTTCCAATAGATATCTTGAATGTAAAAAAGTCCAGTACTTGAATTCCTTATCTTTCTTCCCTAACCAACTCTACCTGTAGTCTTTCTCATCTTCACCGGCTTGTTTTCCTTTTTTTTTTTTTTTAACATATCCCCTATCTGCTTTATTATCCTATTTGATTTTCTTATGTATTACTTATTGCCTGCTGCCCCTACTTCCAGAATGTAATATCCACAAGGGCTGAGGGTTTTGTATTTTGCTCAGGTATATAACCCAATCAACTAGAACAATGTCCAGGGGCTCAATTAATATTTGTTTATTGAATGAATGAAAGAACTAATTAAACTAGTACTTATCATACTCAGGAATTACTGAAATCTTTTAACCCAAGCTGAAAGATCAATGAAAAACGGGTTTATTTGCAGCAATAAAATACCACACAGGTTTTAAGCCTGTTTGTGCTTGGGTTGGGCGAGGGGCAGGCAAGAATGCAATTCTTCAGAAACGGAAAGCACTGGAACAAAGCTTAAGTGAAAACCACAGTGAGAGTCAAGTTTTGCTCCTACGGAAACTTCTTGTCAGAGGAAGAGGCTCGAGTTCTAAGTGGCAACCTATGGGATAAAAAGAAGCAAAAATGTATCTTCTTACAAGTCACTAGGATCAACAGCTGTTCTCCCGCTAGGATGGCTGTTTTTTCCCTTATTTGGACTTCACCGTCAAAAGAAAGACACCACACCCTGTGTTATGCAGCCTTAACTGAGTAAGTGTGCCACGTCCCGGGCCTCCTGACTTCAGAACTGTATTTAATTTAGTAATGTTTGTCTTTTTCTCTTTTGACTCAAGGTTCGTGGGTAGGGCCAGGAAAACTCTAAAGCTGTTTTAAACCAATTCAAACCAGAAAGGTCAGACTTTAAAAAGTACTCAGGAAAAACAAGTTTAAGGCTGTAAGAGTTTAAGGCTGGATGTGGGGGCAGGTTATATTCAGTAGAGGAGAGCCCCGTCTGCGTTGGCTCAGTGGACGCGCCAGTCGGTTGCTCCCGCTGCCGCACGGGCCACGGCACGCGAGGGAGGAAAAAGCCGGTCCTCAGGGAAGGAGCCCCAAGCTTCCCTTGAATTTCCACGCAACCCGCCCAGACACGTCCGGGCTGAAGGAGCAGAGTCCAAACGGAGCGTCAGACATGCCGGGCGGGGTGGCGAGAAGCGCGGCCAGGGGAGTGGGTAGCCGGGAGCAGCCACTTAGGTCGGCTCGTTCGGAGAGCTGGGCTCCCCGGCCCTCCCCTCCAGGCGCCGAACACGCTACACCCCGGCTTCCGCGGCGCCCCCTCCTTCCTCCGCACGCCTCCCCTTTAAGCGCGAGGCGCAGTTGGATTTGTGTCGGCCGAGCGAGGCGCGACTCCCCTTTATGGCGGAGCCGGCAGCGGCGGCTCTGACAGCCGCGGTAGCCGGGCGAGCAGAGCAGAAGGCCGGGCCTCGGGCCGCCGGCCGCCGTCGCCGCAGAGGGGCCGGGGGGAGCGCGGCGCGCGCCGCGACGGGGGCGGAGGAGTGGGCGGGCCCGGCCGGACTGGGGGCGGGGAGGCGGGGAAAGGCGGGGAGCCGGGTCGCCGGCGCTCGGGTCCGCCTCTGACTGCGGCGCGGTGGGGCGATGTGTGATTACCATGGCGAGGAGTCTCTGTCCGGGGGCCTGGCTAAGGAAGCCCTGTTACCTCCAGGTAGGCCGGCGGCGAGCCCGCCGCGCGCCCGCTCTCTGCGCGGGACTTGCCCGCCTTCCTCCTCCCTCCCTGGGTCGGCGCCCGCCCGAACCCCGCTGCCCCCTGCCGTCCGGCACCTGGCGGCGCGCCCTCCCTCGCTGACCGGGCGCCGCAGCCTCCACCGCGGCGCTGTCCCGCCGCCCCGCAGCGTCCCGACCGGTCCGGGCTCGTCCTCGGCGCCTTGCATCCCGAGAGCCCCGGGACGTGACCCGGGTGCGGCCCCACGCCCCTCGCGTTTGGGGCTCCACAGTCTGGGCTCGGGACGTGCCGCGGTCTTCTCCCTGGTCCATTGCTCTGCTCCCCCCTCCCTGGTGGGCCCCGCAGGGAGGCTGTTCTCGGCTCAGTCCGGAGTCCTCAGTAGGTGGTAGGAAAGGTGGTGTGTCATTCCTCCATATTTTAGAAAATTATGACAAATTGTCACATCAGTGTTTTCTTCAAATCCTGGTGAAGCGGCATGTGCCTCGGGCTGAACCACTTGGTTCGATCTCCATCACACCCGTGATTTAAACGGGAGCAAGGGCTCAAGCGAGGCTGGTGGATGTTTGCGTTTTAAAAGGAAGGGACAATGTCTTGTGCGGATCACGAATACGCCAACAATGCAAATGTAATTCTGTTATGTCATGTATACTATTCGCGTGTTAATTTTTCATAATTTCCCGTTCCACCCTCTATTCCTCTGCCAGTCTGTGTCTTCGAACCCTACTACAGCTTTCATGTACTGTTAGTCACCAGGGGGACCTAGTAGACACCATGAGTAGCTGAGCGCAAATCCATCACCCAAGTGGAAAAACAACTACAAATCAGTTCTTCGCGTGGGTCAGCAGTTGTGTCTGCATTCAGAGAACAGTATTCCTTTACCCCTTACATTAAAATGCTTAAGAGTATCGATCGATTATTTGGGGATGGGAATTCATTAGGTGGTGCTTTTATCAATTATTTTTAAAAGTTGAGAAGAAACCGTCGTGGGGCAAGTAAATCTTTCATTTTTGTTTGGAAATTGCGTGTGTGAATCACTACCATGCAATGAGTGATGTACTTTAAGTTGGAACCTTGACTGACAGCTCATGAAATGAAGAATATAGGAGTAAAACTGATCGTTCTGAGCCTTTGTAGCAACTCCACCAGTAGTAATTGTGCCACGAGTAACAGTAGAGCAACCCAGTGTAGAATTCAATCCAGGCCAGATACCTCTTTGTAACCCTTTATGTGAAGAGGAAAAAAAGAGAAAAAAGGAAAACAAACCACTTTCCAGACTCTATTCTCAAAATTAGTTTGAGATGTTTAAAATCTTTTTTCTTAACTAAAACTGTCTAGCTTTTTTTTTTTTAGATTTTGCGGCACACTTTTAGACTTTGATTCATTTGGTTCTCAACCTTCTCCACACATGTGGTTGTGACATTTTTTTTGGCACCATAGCATAAGAACTTTCAGATTGACTGAGTTAAGGTTAGTTTTACAAATAGTTAGGCTTCTGTTAATGGCAAACATTTAGTAATTCTGCCTTCCAGAATGTGTGCATCATTATCCATTACCAAACTAAGGTAAACTCAGGTCTTCAGCATTTCAAAAGGATTTGGGGCATAGTTATATATTAGTAGGCTATTTCTATATAAAATAATGATTAAATAGAAAACTTTGTTGATTATAGTATTATATTTGTGATAAATTTTAGAACTTGGGAACCTGGAGTACTGGTGTTTTAAACATTGTCTTGGTATTAGTATTTATTATTTGTTAGTATTTAGGAATTTTCTTGTTAGTTGTCTTCACCATACCTTTTCAGTTTAACCCGCTGAATAAAAAGGCCTTCACATTACTCAGTGTCATGCCTTCTTCTGTTCTCTATTGCTTAAATGCTTCACCTTCTGTTTTTAATACTACTTCTACCGTTTGGGGCTTCCCTGGTGGCTCAGATGGTAAAGAATGCCTGCAGTGTGGGAAACCTGGGTTTGATCCCTGAATTGGGAAGATTCCCTGGAGAAGGGAATGGCTACCCACTCCAGTATTCTTGCTTAGAGAATTCCATGGGCAGAGGAGCCTGGCTAGGTCTCACTTTCATTTTTTTTACTTCCACTAGGTGCTTCAGCTGTAAATTGTTTTGGATGAAGTCAAAGAAAAATATTTTCATCTAAGACTATTGTAGAGCTATCTATTCAGTTTCTCAGTCACTGAAAGTTGAATTAACATATAGAATACTCCTTTCATTTTTTATCTTGATGATCTTTTAAGTTTTATTTTATTTATCTTTGTTGTTTTTTGGCAGTGCCATGTGGCTTGCAGGATCTTAGTTCCCTGACCGGGCTTTGAGGATTGTTAGCATGGAGTCTTAAACACTGGACAGCCAGGGAAGCCCCTGATTTTCTTTAAAATCATGTTCCTTTGGGAACAGCGTGACGCATGAGGACAGAGCTGAGTTTTATTCATTTGTACCTCTGGTTCATTATGACCTTGAAAAAATTTCGTAACTTTCTGGTTCCATAGTTTCCTTATCATAAGTAGAAATTGTAGTTCTTAGCTGTGTAATCATGTGAATGTAGTAAGGATAAGTTCAGTTTCAGTTCAGTCGCTCAGTCATGTCCGACTCTGTGACTCCGTGAATTGCAGCATACCAGGCCTTCCTGTCCATCACCAACCCCCGGAGTTCACTCAAACTCATGTCCATCGAGTTGGTGATGCCATCCAGCCATCTCATCCTCTGTTGGCCCCTTCTCCTCCTGCCCCCAATCCCTCCCAGCATCAGGGTCTTTTCCAATGAGTCAGCTCTTTGCATGAGGTGGCCAAAGTATTGGAGTTTCAGCTTTGGTATCAGTCCTTCCAATAAACCCAGGACTGATCTCCCCTAGAATGGACTGGTTGGATCTCCTTGTAGTCCAAGGGACTCTCGAGAGTCTTCTCCAACACTACAGTTCAAAAGGATCAATTCTTCGGCACTCAGCTTTCTTCACAGTCCAACTCTCACATCCATGCATGACCACTGGAAAAACTATAGCCTTGACTAGATGGACCTTTGTTGGCAAAGTAATGTCTCTGCTTTTTAATATGCTGTCTAGGTTGATCATAACTTTCCTTCCAAGGAGTAAGTGTCTATTTTAATTTCATGGCTGCAATCACCATCTTCAGTGATTTTTAGAACCCCCCAAAATAAAAGTCTGTCACCGTTTCCATTGTTTCCCCATCTATTTGTCATGAAGTGATGGGACTGGATGCCATGAGCTTAGTTTTCTGAATATTGAGTTTAACCCAACTTTTTCACTCTCCTGTTTCACTTTCATCAAGAGGCTCTTTAGTTTTTCTTTGCTTTCTGCCATAAGGGTGGTGTCATCTGCGTATCTGAGGTTAATGATATTTCTCCTGGCAATCTTGATTCCAGCTTGTGCTTCCTCCAGCCTGGCATTTCATGTGATGTACTCTGCATGTAAGTTAAATAAGCAGGGTGACAATATACAGCCTTGACGGACTCCTTTTCCTATTTGGAACCAGTCTGTTGTTCCATGTCCAGTTCTAACTGTTGCTTCTTGACCTGCATACAGATTTCTCAGGAGGCAGGTAAGATGGTCTGATATTCCCATCTCTTAGTTTTCCACAGTTTGTTGTGATCCGCACAGTCAAAGGCTTTGGCATAGTCAATAAAGCAGAAGTAGATGTTTTTCTGGAACTCAGCTAGATGAAGTTAAATCTATTTTCTGGCATCTTAACTGCATTTTTAATAGAAAAGCATGTGAACTTAAATGATAAATTTACATGTAGGTAAATATGTTCAATTCCTTCAACCAAAGGTCCCTGACTTTCTATCATCCCCTTTTATTTGTTGAGTCTTTATTGATCTAGGGACATGATATGACTTAATTTTACTGACTTCATCATTTATTTAGTAAATATTTGTCTATGCCTTTCACATGCCAGAAACTCTGTGAGGGGGTTGGGATTCTACAGAATTCTAAACAAACACCCTTGTGATCCTCATGGAGCTTAAAGTCTAGTCAAGGAGACAAACATTAATCAAATAACCTTAGAAATAAAAGTGCTATGAAGAAAAAGTGAAGGGACAAAGAGTGCCTGAGAGGAAGAGAACAGTTTCTCTCTTTTATAAAAGTATTTTACTATAGAAATTTTTATACATACATAAAGCAGAAAAGAATAATGTACTCTCAGGTACCTATTACTTGCCCTCAACAATTATCAGTATTTTGTTTCATGTCCCTTCCCCTGTGTCCTTTTTCCAACTAAAATATTTTGAAGCAGATCCCATGTATCACATAATTTCATTTAAATGCCTCAGTATGAATTTCTAACAGATAATGATATTTTTGACATAATCATAATACCATTATCATGCCTTAACGAAATTAACAGCAGTTTCTTACTTTCTCTCATTCTCCTACATATGCATTATTCTGAGGGAATGACTAGATTTGATTTGCCATGGGATGGATTTACTGTGATATGAGAGGGTCTCTTGGTAAAAACAAAACGAAAAACTCTCCCCTTACCAGCTGATTCCTGCCAGAAGTTCTTTGAAGGAAAACTTAATTCTCATTTCAGGTTTTGGGAGAAAGTTTTAGAAAATGTCTGGTGTAAGTAACATTTTCATGTAAATGTAATATTTTAGTTTAAAGTAAAGCTGTAATTAGTCAACAGATATATAAAAGATTTTGTTTTGTTTGGAGATAGGGTTAGGGGTGAAGAGCACTGAAGGAATGAAATTTCAAAGATGGGGGAAGAGGTGAAGGGCCCAGCCAGAAGACAGGAAGGTTTCAGAGACCAGCTGTGTATGCTTGGAGTTTTGCTGTTCTGTCTTAAAGTGGGTGGAGTCCAAAAGTAGTTCTGTTCTGAGGTGTTCAGGCCTTAGGACTTGAAAGTTTCCCTTCCTACTGCAGTTTACAGGAAAAAAATGAAAGCAATTACCTAAAAAGGAGCTTCATTCTCAGTATTTTCTTTAATCCAAATGTCACTGTGATAATTGATAATGTTTCTAGAAACTGTAGAATGTTTCTAGGAACAGTGGACTTCACTGGTGGCTCAAATGGTAGAGTCCACCTGCAAAGCAGGAGACGCGGGTTCAACGCCTGGGTTGGGAAGATCCTCTGGAGTAGGAGATGGCAACCGACTCCAGTATTCTTGCCTGGAGAATCCCATGGACAGAGGAGCCTACAGTCCATGGGGTTGCAGAGTCGGACATGACTGAGCAACTAACACTTTCTAGAAACTGTAGTAGTATGCAATTAATGAAAAGTTTTCAGCTATAATATGGCTTAAATAGGCATTTATAGACTAATGTGGGGACCTAATTACTTTTTACAGTTTTGTTTATGTAGCAAAGGAGATTCTTCTGCTTGTGAAGAGAAAAACTGATAATGGTATATATACAAGTAGTAGAATATTGTTCAACAATAAAGAGAAATGAAGAATTGATAAATGCTATAACATGGATGAACCTTGAAACCATTAATATATGAAAGAAGCCATTCATAAAAGATCACATATTCTGGGGTTTCATTTATATGAAGTAGCCAGCAAAGGCAAATCTATAAAGACAGAAGATAGATTAGTTCTTGCATAGGACTGGGAGGGTTGTGGGGAAATGGGTATGAGGTTTCTTTTGGGATAAAGGAAATATTCTAAAATTGATGCTGTGCACAACTCTGTGCATATACTAAGATCCACTGAATTGTATACTTTAAATGAATACATTGTATGGTATGTGAATTACATCTCAATAAAGCTGTAAAAAAAGAAATCTAGTTTATCCCGTTGACGCAGTCCTTCTCACTGCTTCTTGTCATAAATTCCACCCATGCCAGCTTTTTGGTGTAGAGAGTACTTCGTCCAGAGGACCAGTGCAGGCACACTGTTTGCCTGTGTGGCCTGTCTGTGAACCAAGAGGGCTTGTGATCTGCTTGAAGTAGATACAGCCCAGCAGCATTTACCTGAGCAAACAACGGCTCAGGGCAAGGCGACATTCTCAGAGCACATTAACTTTAAGTTCTATCCTTCCTGGCTATTTTGTTGAAATCTTACCTGGGAATTAGTATTTTCCTGGACTAGCTATATGTTGTGGCGCATTGAACAGAGTAGAATCCTGCCTCTGAGAACAGGATCTGTAGGTGTGTTCCTGTTTGGACCATTTTTAGGCAGTGTTTTTCTTCCGCACACCATTGTGATGGTACTCTTTGGGGCCTGTGTGGTGATCCAAGTTGATACCTGTGTTTGTCTCTTTTTAGCAGCGCGTTTTCAACAAATTAGGATCCACTTTGTTTAGAGTTTGCTCATAGCCTGAGTGGGACTGATAACACAACAGCCCTATAATTCATTGGTTTTACTTTATAATACCTTTCTTCTTCTCACTGTCATTAAGTCCTGGAAGAATGAAAGTTAAGACAATTTAAGCTAATTCTCTATACTTAGATTAGACACATTTTCCATTCCAGTCATTCTGCCTACGTGCCCTGTTACATATAAAAGCCTGCTGGAATGCTAATGGCATTTGAAGTCTGAGATACTTGGGTACTTCTGAGGGTTTTTCAAGTCTTTTAAATTGCGAAAGTTTTAAATTTCTTAAGGTAGCCTCTTAAAAATAACTAACAGTTTCAATGTGTTCAGTAGGGCTGTTATGAATGGATGGATAAATGGCATGTTCTAATGAGGTTGTCAGCACTGTAACAGTTCTGACACCTACCTGGCTCTTTGATTTACATTGGTACTAGTCTTCAAACGTGACTGCTATAGATGGTTTGGTTCTTTTTTACTTCGTGTGTATATTTTTGCAGGATTTAGTGTCTTGTAGGGTTACTGATATGGTTTAGTTGATAATAGTGACAATGTTGACAAATACTGTAGTAGAATAATATGGCTTCTTGTTCATTTTCAACGCCCTGGATTATTTTAAATCTAAGGGTAATAAAAGCAAGTATTGTTTCCTATTCTCCAAAGGGAGAAGGGCTGTAGGTGGTCTGGTCCATCAGCTCTTTTATACCTGCTGTACGAGGTTAAACTTTTGCCTTCGCCTGAAACTGAATCTCCATAACTCTAATTAGCTTTCTGAAACTAGTGAATATACAGGGAGCATATGCATCCCATGATGTCTTAATATCAAGCACAGATTTATAATGCAGCCTTTTGATATTATTATTAGTCACTATAATAAACTTAAAGAAATGGTGAATTCTCAGGCAAATTTCATACTTACACACTTTGAGGCTATAGCATGCAGTAAAAGGGTTTCTTCATTGTTATCTTCCCAGTACCTCAGCTTTTCATCTTAATGTTATGTATTCTTTATAGTTTTCTTTTTTTACAGTTTTCATTTTAATGTTTTCATTCCTTAAATTTTCTTTGAAAAACAATACTATACTATTCTGTTAAATACCATCTTTTGACACTGATTGGAAAGATAAATGTCTCACATTTTTAACATATTTAGTTCTAGACATTTAAATATTTTGTGAATAATTTTTCTTTAAAACCCTTTAATCTACAATGCATATGGCTTTAGAAAAACCAGAAACTGCAAAATGAACGTGTTTAAAAGACCCAAAATATTAGTCAATGAATATTTCTTTAGAAATAGTAGGGGATTTTTTTGATGATTATTTAATGAAATTAAATAATATCTGTTTTAGGAGTGATCATGGTGTTGTGGATTTTTTTTTCTTTTTTTTTTTATTGTGGTCAAAAACACACAGCACGAAGTTTACCATCTCAACCATTTTTAAGATTATAGTACAGTACTGTTAACACATGCACATTTTCCGGCGACAAATCTGTAGAACTTGCAATCTTGTAAAACTGAAACTCTGTACCTATTGAATAAGAGCTCCCTTTTTTCCCCTCCACACCATCCTGGTAACCACACTCTACTTTCTTTTTCTATGTGTTTGACTTCTTTAGATAACTTGTGTAAGTAGAATCATGCAGTAATTTTTTTGTGTGTGTGACTGGCTTATTTTACTTGAATATCCTCAAGATTTATTCATCTGGTAGTGTATGATAGGATATCTTGGTTTTCAAAGGTTGAATAATATTCCACTGTATGTGTATACCACCTTTTTTATCCACTCCTCAGCTGATGGACATTTGGGTTACTTCCGCTTCTTGGCTGTTGTGAATAATGCCGTATTCACATGGAGCATGGGAGTGCTAATATAATATCTCTTTGAGATATTCTTTTGGTTATTTTGTATATTTATCCAGAAGTGGGATTGCCACGTCACTGGGTACATCTGATTTTAAATTTTTGAGGAACGTCTGTACTATTTTGTGTAGTGGCTATATCATTTTATATTCCCATCAACAATGCACAAGGACTCCAATTTTTCCACATCCTTGTCAGCATTTGTTATTTTGTTTTTTGTTTGTTTGCTTACTGGGCCAGCCATCCTAATGGGTTTGAAGTAATGTCTCATTGTGGTTTGGATTTGCATTTCCCTGATGATTAATGATGTTGAGAATCTTTTCATGTACTTCTTGACCATTTGCCTGTCTTGTTTAAAAAGGTTTCTTCTTTTTTTTAAAAGGCTTTATTTAATTTAATTAAGTTATTTGGCTGCATCAGATTTAATAGTTTTGGCATGCAAGATCTTGGTTGCAGTGCACAGACTCTAGTTGAGGCAAGCAGGCTCAGTAGTTACGGTGCTTGGGTTTAGTTGCCCCATAGCATGTGGGATCTTAGTTCCCCAACTAGGGGTGGAACCTTCATCTCCTGCATTGCAAGGCGGATTCTTAATCACTGTACCACCAGGGAAGTCCTGAAAAAGTTTCTTTTTGATTTATTGTTTCAGAATGATGTTTATTCATCAGGGTTATGTTACTGTAAGCAGTACTACCCTTCCTTTCCTAAGAAGGAGAAGGAGAAAGAGGGAGTGGTGTTTAAATGTTTAGAGAGAGTGAGAAAGCAAACAATTATTGGACACTGTTAGCAATTGATTAGTAGAGGCATAGGTATAAGGGTATTCTTTGCACTTTTCTCCTAAATTTTCTGAAGATTTAAGCATTTCCAAAATAAAAGGTTACATTTCCAAAATAAAAAGAGAGATGAGTTTGATCTCTGGGTCAGGAAGATCCCTTGGAGTAGGTAATTGCAACCCATTCCAGTATTCTTGCCTGGAAAATTCCATGGACAGAGGAGCCTGGTGGGCTACAGGACATAGGGTCTCAAAGAGTCAGACATGACTGAGCACTAACACACACACACACAAAATAAAAGCTTGGGAGAAAATAAATTAGACTGGACTTCATAATAATTGTGTCTGACTAGAAATGAATGAACTCTATCTAAAGTTACATTAAGGGTTAAGAAAATGAGATTTGATAGAGCATGTTTGAAGTCAGTTGATTGAAAAAAGCATGTTAGTTTTCCAGTGGTCCAATAACAAATTGCCACATATTTAGCATCTTAAAACAACACACATTTATTAGTACTTGCATCTCACACTTCTGAAGGTTAGATGCCACAGCACGGTGTGACCCAGCTGGTTCTCTGCTCCAGGCTGAAAATCAAGCCCTCACTAGGGCTTCCCTGGTACCTCAGATGGTAAAGAATTTGCTTGCCATACAGGAGACCTGGGTTTGATCCCTGGGGGGTTGGGGGTGGGGAAGATCCCCTGGAGAAGGGAATGGTAATCCACTCCAGTATTCCTGCCTGGAGAATTCCATGGACAGAGGAGCCTGGCCAGGTACATTACAGTCCATGGGGTCAGACACGACTAAAGGACTAACACACACACACACACAGAGTTGAGTTTCTTTCTGGAGCTCTGAGAATGAATTGACTTCTAGGCTCTTACAGATTGTTTTCAGAATTCAGTTCCATGCTGTGGTAGGACTGAGGCCTCCATTTCCTTGCTGGCTGTTGGCTGGGGGTTGTTCTCGGTTTCTAGAGGCTGCCTACATTAATCAGCTCATGGCTTCTTTTCTCCATCTTCAAAACCAGCAACGGTGGGTGGAGGCCTTTGTGTGTTTTCAATCTCTCTGACTTCCTCTTCTGCCTCAGCCTTTTTCTGGCTTTCTCTGCCTCATATCTCTGACTGCTGCCTTTAAGGGTTCATATGATTACATTGGGTTCACCTGGAAAATTCAAGATACTATCTCTACTTTAAGTCTCTTTACAGCAGTATCTAAATTAGTGCTGATTAAATAATCAGGGGGTGGAAACCGTGGGAGACTTAGAATTCTAACATAGAAAATTCAACTGAAAATTCTGACAGTTAAAAAAAAATTAATCATTTCCTAAAGTATTTTGTTTTCCTTCCATTACTATTAGGTTTTAAGATGTTGCCATAAGAAATTTTATGAGTTACCATTGTATTTATCATTCCAGCAATTACTATGAGAGGAATCTTGGATACTTATTAAAGGAAGGAAAGTAAAAATAGCTACTGAAAAACCACATGAGGCAATACTTATTTTTACAATAGATACTATTCTTAAATCTTTTGTAGCCTTGTACAAACTAAAAAGTGGAAAAATATCACTTTATGAACTCTAAGAAAAGGTTCTTTAAAATGTAACCTAATACATTACCATATGTAGAATAGATAGCTAATAGAAAGTGGCTATATAACACTGGGAGCTCAATGCAATATTCTGTGACAGCCTAGAGGGGTGGGTGAGGTGGGGGGAGGTACAAGGGGGAGGGGACATATGTATACTTACGGTTGATTCACGTTGTTGCATAGCAGAGGCCAGTACAATATTGTAAAGCAATTATCCTCCAATTAAAAATAAAATTTAAAAAATGTAACCTATGTCTTTCTATTTATTACCTAACAGTTGTTCTTTACTCCTTAAAGAAAAAAATGCTTGTTTTGTTATGTCAGCTTATAAGATTTTCAGTCACATCTGATCCTGTATAACTAAATTCATACCCAGTGAAGGCAGAGCCTACTTATTACTCCAGTCTTGTCCTTTATCCTGAGCATATAGTACTCAGGATGTGCAAAATGATACAGTGCAGTACACATATTGGAAAACATTCTGTAATCACTCAGATATTGAACTGCAATAGCTCACACCAAGCACACACTGCTCTTTCACATTCTTACTGTTCACTCTGACTACCACCTCCATCGCATCATCTTCACCATTGTCGTTATAACTGAGGCTGTTGCCACCCCCCCTTCTTCCAATCTGCCAACCTCCTCTGGCTTCCCTCCTTTCCCAGTTCAGTCAGGATCAGGTGTTCCGTCATGCCAGCCGCTGCTCTTTGCCCACTCACTACCTCTTTGCTTCTCTTACTTTCCTTTCTTCTTGTCCTGATACTCTCCCTTTCCTTTCAGTCTCATCTTTTCTTTAGCCTCTGTTGTCCTCAGGACTCCAACCTTCTCTGCTTCTCACTTTGTAGCCGCCTTGTGTCTCTTTACGTGGCTTCCACAACAACCCAAATGCTAATGGGTCTCAACCCATTAGTATTTAGTATTAGTGTATCATCAGCCCAAACGTCCCCACCTCAAACTTCAGATTTGCATCCCACTGCTTATTTGATATCTACCTCTAGTTAGCACTTCATGTTCAACATGTCCAAAGCTAAAGCCCTGGCCCCAAATTGCTTCTTTACTCATTTCAGTTAGTGATACTCTCCAGTTACTCAAGAGATAAATATACTCACGTCCTTCTAGACTCTCCATCTCCTTATCCTCATGTTTAATCCCTCAACAGTTCCACTAGTGAATCTCCTAAATAGCTTTTGATTGTATCATCTTTCTTTTTTTAAATATACAGTCTTATCAACTGTAGTCACTATGTTTTACCTTAGATCCTCAGACTTTATTCATTGTGCAGTTGTAAGGTTTTTACTGGCCTTTTACTGATCTCTTTCTATTTTCCCCACCTCTCAGCCTCTGGTAGCCGTTTTTCTACTCTCTGTTTCTATGAATTTGACTTAAAAAAAATTTATTTTAGATTCTAAATATAAATGATACTATTCAGTATTTATCTTTCTGTCTGGCTTACTTCATTTAGAATAATGCCCTCAGGGTTCATCTGTTTTGTTGCAAAATGGCAGTATTTCTTTCTCATGGCTGAATAATTTTCCAGTGTGTATGTGTATGTTTGCATGTTTGCCACGTTTTCTTATCTGTTTATCCTCCAGTGAACACTTGGACACTGAGGTTATTTCCACGTCATGGCTATTATGAGTAACGCTGCACTGAACACAGGAGTGCAGCTATCTCTTTGAGATCCTATTTTCATTTCCTTTGGCTATATACCCAGAAGTAGGAATGCTGCTAGTTCTGTTTTTTAGTTTTTTGCGGAACCTCCATATTTTCCATAGTGATTAAACCAGTTTACATTCCCACCAACAGTGCACAAGGGTTCCTTTTTCTCTACATCCTCACAAACATAGTTGTCTCTTGTCTGATGATAGCCATTCCAACGGGTATGAAGTGATAGTTCTTTGTGATTTTGATTTGCATTTCTCTGATGATAGTGATGGTACCTTTGCATGTATCTGTTGGCCATTTGTTTCCTGTTGGTACCCTGATTCTCTCCTTTTGTCTCATTCAGTTCAGTTCAGTTTAGTCGCTCAGTCTTGTCTGACTCTTTGCAACCCCATGAATCGCAGCATTAGGCCCACTATAGTAGCCTCCAGAAGGGCCTTCCTGCCACCTTTACCCCTATTGGATCCACCCCCTACTTTCCTTCCAGATCAGTCTTCTCCAAAATGCCAATCTGATCTAATCCTCCTCCTACCAGTGAAGTCCTTCTGTGATTGACTTCAGTGGACCATTACCTTCAGTGGCTTCCCTGACAACTCAGTTGGTAAAGAATCCACCTGCAATGCAGGAGACCCCAGTTCAATTCCTGGGTCGGGAAGATCCCCTGGAGAAGGGATAGGCTACCCACTCCAGTATTCTGGACTAGAGAATTCCATGGACTGTATAGTCCATGGGGTTGCAAAGAGTCAGACACTACCGAGCGACTTTCACTTTCAGTGAACTAAGCAGAGCTCTGAGCCCTTTTTTGCTGGTCCCTTCCTGGCTTGCCATTTCATTCTGGCCGCAACCATCTCGTGAACTGTTTACGCTAGCAATCCTGAAAACCTTCCCGTTTCCCAACACACCTTGCTCTCCTCCACGTGTCACCTGTCTACCCCACCATTTCCTCCTCTTTGCCCTAGAATGCCCTTCCCCCATTTCCCTGCATCCCTCTTTACCGGGTTTAGTCTCAGTTTTCTACTTGTCCTTTAGGTTTCAACTCAGAGAGGAAGTGACCTTTCAGAAATTTCTCCCTAAACCTCACATGGCAACCTTTTTTGTGCCCCACAATGTGAGTACCTGATATCTGGCACACACTTCTCTTACAGAAGTTATGATATTGACTTGTCATCAGTGGCTTTTATTTCTTTCTTCTGAACCCCAGACTATGATCTCCCTGACAGCTGATGGAGATGTCAGTTTCCTCTCTTCTATCTTTTGTGCCTAGCCCAAAGCAGATGTTCAGTAAATGTTTGTTGAATGACTGAATCCACACAAATATGTATAAGTATTGGAGAGCTTATGATGTAAGTCATATTTCCTCTTCCACTTCTTACCCCCAGCTCTACTCTCAGAAGGTAGCCTCTTTGAATCACTTATCTTTTCGGATTTCCTGGTGACTACACTTCTAACTTCTAGAGCAGTGTGTCTAAAGGGAACTGCACACACCCCACACCTGGGAGGTACTTATAATGCTGAATTTGTGTCCTGGAAGAAATTACTTGAAATTGTGTTTATTCTTATATGCTTTTTGTATCTTAAAATATTTTTGACAGAATAGCTGATGATTTCCTGTTTTTGGTTTATTATTATAATAAGCATTTCCCCCCAGTAAAAGCTAATTCAAAATTATTCTTCAGTTCAGTTCAGTCGCTCAGTCATGTCCGACTCTGTGACCCTGTGGACTGCAGCACGCCAGGCCTCCCTGTCTGTCACCAGCTCCTGGAGTTTATACAAACTCATGTCCATCGAGTCGGTAATGCCATTCAACAATCTCATTCTCTGTCGTCCCCTTCCCTTCCCCACTTAAATCTTTCTCAGCATTAGGGTCTTTTCAAATGAGTTAGTTCTTTGCATCAGGTGGCCAAAGTATTGGAGTTTCAGCTTCAGCATCAGTCCTTCCAATGAATATTCAGGACTGATTTCTTTTAGGATGGACTGGTTGGATCTCCTTGCAGTCCAAGGGACTCCAAGAGTCTTCTCCAACACCACAGTTCAAAAGCATCAATTTTTCAGTGCTCAGTTTTGCTTATAGTCCAGCTCTCACATCTATACCTGACTACTGGAAAAACCATAGCTTTGACTAGATGAACCTTTGTTGGCAAAGTAATGTCTCTGCTTTTTAGTATGCTGTCTAGGTTGGTCATAACTTGTCTTCCAGGGAGTAAGCATCTCTTAATTTCATGGCTGCAGTAACCATCTACAGTGATTTTGGAACCCAAGAAAAGGTCTGTCACTGTTTCCACTGTTTCCCCTCTATTTGCCGTGAAGTGATAGGACCAGATGTCATGATCTTAGTTTCTTCAATGTTGAGTTTTAACCCAACTTTTTCACTCTCCTCTTTCACTTTCATCAAGAGGCTCTTTAGTTCTTCTTCACTTTCTGCCATAAGGGTGGTGTTATCTGCATATCTGAGGTTATTGATATTCCTCCCAGCTATCTTGAGTCCAGCTTGTGTTTCATCCAACCCTGTGTTTCTCATGATGTACTCTGCATATAAATTAAATAAGCAGGGTGACAATATACAGCCTTGATGTACTCCTTTCTGATTTGGAACCAGTTTGTTGTTCCATGTCCAGTTCTAACTATTGATTTCTCAAGAGGCAGGTCAGGTGGTCTGGTATTCCTGTTTAAGAATTTTCTGCAGTTTGTTGCGATCCACACAGTCAAAGTCTTTGGCGTAGTCAATAAAGCAGAGTAGCTATTTTTCTGGAACTCTCTTGCTTTTTCAGTGATCCAACGGATGTTGGCAATTTGAATCTGGTTTCTCTGCCTTTTCTGAATCCAGCTTGAACATCTGTAAGTTCACGCTTCACATACTGTTGAAACCTGACTTGGAGAATTTTGAGCATTACTTTACTAGCGTGTGAGATGAGCATTCTTTGGCATTGTCTTTCTTAGGGATTAGAATGAAAATTGACCTTTTCCAGTCCTGTGGCCACTGCTGAGTTTTCCAAATTTGCTGGCATATTGAGTACAGCACTTTCACAGCATCATCTTTTAGAAGTTGAAATAGGTCAACTGGAATTCCATCACCTCCACCAGCTTTGTTTGTAGTGATGCTTCCTAAGGCCCACTTGACTTCGCATTCCAGGATGTCTGGCTCTAGGTGAGTGCTCATAGCATCGTGATTATCTGGTGGTGAAGATCTTTTTTGTATAGTTCTTCTGTGTTCTTGCCACCTCTTCTTCATATCTTCTGCTTCTGTTAGTCCATACCATTTCTGTCCTTGATCGAGCCCATCTTTGCATGAAATGTTCCCTTGGTATCTCTAATGTTCTTGAAGAGATCTGTAGTCTTTCCCATTCTATTGTTTTCCTCTACTTTGCACTGATCACTGTGGAAGGCTTTCTTATCTCTCCTCTTCTTATCTCTTATTGTGAGTTAAAATATACATGTCATAGATTAATATGACCATGATTTTTATAGAATATAAATAAGTATACAAATGTTAGGGATTTTTTTCCCTAATATATTTTCCTGAGAGCATTCTACAATAAAAAAAAGTTTGGGGGCTGCTTTTTACCTCTGTTTCTTGCCTTATTAACTTTAGATAATATCTATTGACTTTCTACTTTTAAGAAGGGCTATTTAGCTTTCTTACACTACAGTTCTCATTCTCTGCCAGCATTTGATTTTTAATTTTGCTTCTTCTGTTGCTTAATTTAGTAACTTCAGATAATGACAACTCTTCCTCATTTCATCCACTTTTGACAGTCTGTCTACTCTCCCCCTTTTTAAGATGGGGATTAGAACCTGTTTCATTTTTCATGTGTTTTTCTCAATTTCTGTCAGCAACACTTTTACATTGTCAAAAGTTGATAACTTATATTTTGTCCTATGACAGTAACCAAATCTCCAAATAAGTTGAATCTAAAAGATGAAAACTGTAAGTAGTATTATATTCAGTTGGCAAAAAGCTTCGTTCGGGTTTTTCCGGAACATATTTCAGAAAACCTAAATGATTATTATGATTTGTTAATTCTTCCATAAAGAAAAATTCTCCCTATATATATGGCTGAGTCTCTTCACTGTTCACCCGAAAGGATCACAACATTGTTAATCGGATATACTCCAATACAAAATGTTTTCAGTGTTTAAAAAAAAACTAAATTGAAAAATTTTTTTATAAATCTCCCTTACAAAGCTGAGATCCTTTGACTACAACATGAAGTTCCTTCCCCTTATCAGGAAAGTGGGTAGAATTAACAGACTGGGACAGATGCCTCTTGTTATTGAGCAGATTTTTGCAAGGATTTTCCCCTTTCCACAAGCTAAGCCATATTTCTGCCAGTAGGGAAGAGAATGTGTGATATTTACACTTTTCCTGTGAAAAGTTTCTTCTTAGAAATCATGCTTGCTTACCTTTTAATATTCTTACTAAAGAATAATGACTTAAAGCCTAGCCTTTGGAATCTGTAGTGAAATAACAGAGTTATGATTGGAGATGACTGTGAGTCACAGTGTCTGCCCTAAGCAGTCAATATACTGTCATTTTTGAAATGGGTACCTGGTTATGCTCAGCTCTAGGAAGCAGACATCAATTCTGTTATCTGCCCCTCAAATCCAAGTGAACTGAGCTAGTTTTGGAGTTCTAGACCATTTGAATAATGAAAACAATTTTCATCTTCAGGGAGAGCACTGTAGGTAGGAACTGAAAGTGAAAGTCACTCAGTAGTGTCCGACTCTTTGTGACCCCGCAGACTGTAGTCCATGGAACTCTCCAGGCCAGAATGGTAGAGTGGGTAGCCTTTGCTTTTTCCAGGGGATCTTCCCAACCCAGGGATCGAACCTAGGTACATTGCCGGCAGATTCTTTACCAGCTGAGCCACAAGGGAAGCCCTTGATAGCAGGGAGGAACTGGCTATCATTTTATGCCACAGTTATAGAAAATAGGAGGAGAGTAAAGCACTTTTGGCCAGTCTTTCTCATAGCCTCCTGAAATTTATGTCTTGAGACCAACCGTATCAAAGTGAATTCTCGCCTAAGATGAAGGGCCTCTCTATTTTTAGTACTCCCTAAAATATCAGTCTATATTTAGTACAGAGCCAATTTGTGTGCCAGGATTACATTTTCTTCTCTCCAGGGCCAGGGTCATGACCCCCTTGTCTCTCAAGACTGTAAGATCAATAATGACTACATATTTTCTCATATTCCAATTTCTTATAATTAGGGTACATATAAGCATGCTTCTTATTTGAAATGTAGCTTTTTTTGTGACATTTGTCTTTTCTTTCTTGCTTTTTAGTTTTCAGGAAGTTTCTAATTGCCCTTTTTTTTTTGGCCCAATATGCCTTTGCTATAGCCTCACTTTTCCCATATTCTGTTATTTTTCAATTGTTTGGAATCCCGTTTATGACCAAATGACTCTCTAGGCTGCTGCACAGCTGTCTTCCAAGGGCTTGCCTCCATTCTTCTATGTTGTAATCACGGTTCTTAGGGTCCTAGTCTTCCACTGTGCTGATTTATGCCATAATTTTACTGAGGTATATCCTGAGATAAGTTCTTTAGAAAGGATGTGTGGGAAGTAAACTTTTTGAGTCATGTCTAAAACTGTCTTTGTTATACCTTTGTTTGTAATTAGGTTGGGTGTAGAATTCTGGGCTGAAAATAAGTTTCTTTGAAACTGTGAAGACATAGTTCTATTGTCTGCTGACATCCTCTGTTGCTGACTAGAAGCCGGTTTGGTTATCAATCTTCTGTGGGTGACCTGTTTTTCCTGTTCAGGGTCTCCTTTTTATATTTGTTTTGGAATTTCATGAGGAAATGTGTAAATGTGGGTCTTTTACTGGTTGGTTATATTGAGCACTCACTGAGCCCTTTCAGTCTTAAGACTTGTGTCTTCTCTTTTGAGGAATTCTATTCTAAATTCTATTTAATAGCTTCTCCCTTCTTTTTTTTCTGTTCTCTCTTTTGAGGGGGTGTTTAGTTAGTCAAATGTTGTACCTCTTGGATTGGCTCTTTGTATCTCTCACAGTTTTCTCTATTATTTCCATCTTTTTATCCATGTACTCCTATTCTGAGTTTCTCAATTTTATTTTCCAGCTCATCTGTTGATTTTTTTCTTCTAATCACTCCTTAAATTCTGTCTTTTTGATTTAAAAGACTTCTGTGAGGCTCTTTGTTCCTTTTCTCTGTGTGTGGTTTTCTATTCCTAGTTTATATTCCATGCAGTATCCTTTTGATTATATTGGCTTGGCCAAAAATTTTGTCCAGGTTTTCCACACATACAGAGTAACTTGAATGAACTTTCTGGCCAACCCAATAGTAGATGTTTTGTTTTGTTTAATAGATTTTATTTTTGTAAGTTCCTTAATTGTTCCCCTCAGGATTCCTTTTTCTAAATGTTTTTCTTAACTCTTCTTTTTTGTGCTGCTGGACTTCCCCATGTGCCTTGGTTGTCTACTCATATTGTAGAAAGCAGGACTGAGACACTGGTGTGGATTTCCTCTGCTATTTTAGAAGCTGGTCTCTTTTCCCCCAGACCTTTCACCTGACTGGATGGCTGACTGTGCCCTCTGTGTAGGTGGGATGCGTTGGCTGGCCTGCTTGCTCTGGGGTGAGCCTGTGCTCAGGCCCTGGGGGCTCCGTTTCAGAGGAGTCCTCTACCTGGGGTGGACTGGACTACCACCAGAGGCCTTGGCTTTCCCCGGGTTGTTTGTTCCTTCAGGTATCTGGGTTTTCAGCTGAGGGTTAATGCCAGGCTGCCTGTGATCTGTGCGGGCGTGGGAGAAGCAGATAGCGGTGCCAGCTAGTGCAGTTCTAGATACAGACCTTCAATTATTCCCGCTGTCTTCAGCCCTACTTCTCTCTCCTGCCTTCCCTCAGACCTCTGGCCCAGAGCCCGGAGCCATCAGTTGTTCCAGGCCAGATTGGCTCTCTTGATTCCTTCTAGCATTCCACAAGCATTTTGCCTTCCAGCTCCTTTAGGTTGCCTTGTGGGGTATTTTGGGCTGTGGCTTTCTTTGCCTCTCTCATCCATCAGAACAATTCAACCTGCTTTTTTAATTCTAGAAATTAGTTATATGTTTCATCCACTGGTGAACCCCCTGTATCTCCTTTCTTTTGATATTAGAGTTTCATTGTTTCTTTTGCCTGCCTTCTTTAAGTGTGATTTTGCAAGCTATAAGTAGTAAACATAAATCCTCAGTATCTTGAGATCTTGACAATCTCAAGAGTGTCAGGACATCTTGAACTGAAATTCCCGATGTGAATTTTATCTATCATCTGAATATTTACCTACGTTGTTCATCTTCATGAATGAGGTGTCTAAGGATTGCATAGTCCATAAATTATTTCAATAAAATAAGGCAAGAGAATTTTTTCTGGAAAATCTTGTATAATAGTTTATTTTAGTAAAAAAAGAAAAAACTACATTGGAATCTTAAAATTAGCATCAGTATTGTGCCTCATTTCTACAGATTAAAGTCAATAAGGAGATTACCTGCTATGTGTTAGGTAAGCACTGGGTTTGTAGCAGTGACTGTGGTAACTGTGTGCTGTCATAGAATCTGCATGTTGTTTGGAGGACGGGTACTGATGGATAAATAATAAGTGAAATTAAAAAACAACCACACAATGAAAACATCAGGTGCTTTGTGCTTAGTTGCTCAGTTGTGTCTGACTCTCTGCGACCCCATGGACTGTAGCCTGCCAGGCTCCTTTGTCCATGGGGATTCTCCAAACAAGAATCCTGGAGTGGGTTGTCATGCCCTCCTCCAGGTATGGCAATAGTTAACTATGTGCAAATGCAAATAATTAAACTAAGTTAGGGATAAGGAGTGTTAGGACATTTGTGTTGGCTGACTGGCTAGAAAACCTGAGATCTAGCTAACAAGCAGGAGCCAGCCAGGCAAGAACAGGAAATTTTGCATTACCTTCAGAGACATACCCTTTCCTTAGTCAGAGCAATCTACCCCTCTTTTGGTTTTGGTCATCCTCTGTCCTGTAAAAAGGTTTTTATATTAATGTAATAAATTGCCTGAACATTTCATCAGCTCTTAAATAGCACTTTGGTGGAATATAAAGACTCATAAGATAATTTATTCCCCTAGGGCAGAGAAGGGATAAACAAGCCTTTTTAGTCTGTGATAGTGGATTGGTTTGGTGAATATAAAGGCCTTAATTATTATGCTTTAAGCAACAACTTAATTTGTTTCAGTCTGATTCCTGGCTTTCAAGTGGAGTCTTCCTCTGATATATTGTGTTGCTATTTTGGTACTTGTCATTTTGCTATTGCACTTTTTCTCATCAAAAAGCATTTACTGAACACTTCTTATATAGTCCTGGTGCTTGTCTATGCACTGCAGATGCACATTCACTTTTATCTTAACATTGGGTGCATTTTTCAAGGAGTATGGGGAGTGGATAGTTTAAGGGGATCAATTTGTAGATCCTTAAATTACCCAAGTACTTTTTCCTAACATTGTTCTGCCTGAGAATGTGCCTTTGATGGAGGTGCAGGGGCTACATTCCCACCTTCCCTTTTGCAGTTGCCCTTCTCCCACTATTACAAACGAAAGGCAAATTGCTCATCCATCACGGATCTTACAAAGGTCCCTGGATGTGAAAGCCACCAGGGTGCCAAACAAAGGGCAATTGAAAATATTGATGTTTGTGTTGAGATCGTGAATGACTGAGGAACACTATCTCAAGGAATGACTGGATAACAGTTTCTTTTGCAGTTCAAATAGTTTCCCATTTTTTGCTTTCGCAAAATTAAAAGACCTAATTGAGTTGTTTGCTAGTTTACTAGTAAATCATTAAGTATATACGTATATTTTTTGAAGTGGTTAATACTATTCTATAGAAATGATACTTTTTAAAATTTGATTTTTATTTTATATTGGAGTAGATGATAAAGAATCTATCTGCAATGCTGAAGACTTGGGTTCCATCCCTAGGTTGGGAATATCCCCCATAGATCCACTGGAGAAGGGAATGGCTACCCACTCCAGTATTCCTGCCTGAGAAATCCCATAGACAGAGGAGCCTGGTGGGCTGCAGTCCCTGGGGCTGCAGAGAGTTCAATATGACTTAGCTTAGTGACTGAGCAGCAACAACATGATGGGTTAGTCACCAGTTATTCAAGATGTTAGTGTTGGGGGATGCTGGGGGAAGAGTACATGGACGTCCTTGTATATCTTAGCACCTTCCTGTGAATCTATAAATATTTCAAATTGAAGTTAAAATAATTTGTGGTGAACGTAGAGAGGAGAATAAGTTCAAGAAGGAGAATAAGATATAGAAAATTTCTGACCATTCTGAACCAGTGGTTCATCCATTTTTTGAAATGGATAATAGCAGCTGTCAAATTGCAATAGAGTTTAAATTTCACTTGATACATTTAAGGTAACATAATAGCTTTATTTTAAAATATCAATACTTACAATATATTGGAAATCACTCCTTTGAACTATATAAACTTATGGTGAAATTTTAAAATACTAAAAATTTTATTTTATTTTTGGTCACATTGCATGGCATGTGGGATCTTAGTTCCCCGACCAGGGATTGAACTTGCACCCCTGCAGTGGAAACATGGTGTCTCAAACCACTGGACCACCAGGGACGTTCCCTTATAATGAAAATTTTTAGATATCAATTTAAAAATGTGTGAGGAGGAATATATAGTTTCTAAAATTATCTTGGGGGTCTACAAACAGAAAAGCTAGATTTCAGTAGTATAACACTCCCATTGATGAAGGGATAAATTCCAAAAGTATACTTTAACAAAATCAAAATCTTAATTACCAGAGGTAGTTGAAACTTTTTTTTTTTTGTTGTTGTTGTTGTTGTTCTTGCTTTGGCACACCACACAACATGTAGTATCTTAGTTCCCCACGTGTGTGCACGCTAATTCGCTTCAGTTGTGTCCCACTCTGTGCAACTCTTTGGACTGTAGCCTGCCAGTCTCCTCTGTCTGTGGGATTCTCAGGCAAGAATACTGGCATGGATTGCCATTTCCTTTTCTACTTAGTTCCCTAACCAGGGATCAAACCAGTGTCTCATAGTGGAAGCTCGGTGTCTTAACCACTGGACCACCAGGGAACTCCCTAGTTGAAATATTAAAGAACTTGAAAACTGTCGGTTAAGGGTAGGATTGTAGTATCCAAAAGCCATTAAATAAATAAGAATACAAAATATGGCTCAAAAAAACATAAGAAAATGAAGTGTTGTATTGTGTTTAGATAATGTTACTGGCTTCAAATGGCCTGTTTTTTGAATTGATACAGGTATGTTTATGTGCTGTGTTCTAAATAGGCAAGAGAAGAAAAGGAAAGAACGTCAGGAGAGGGTTGGGTTTTTCAGCAGTCTATGTTAGTGGGGGGCAGAGTGACAAGGGATGTTCACCTCTACCTCCAGCAGTCACCCTGAAAGGGCCACATACATCTTGTTAGCCTTAGATAGTGCATGACTACAGACTTCCTGTTTCTGTTCCCACAAAAAGAAAATCTCTATAGGCTTGATGATGTCTCAGTCATAAAGAGGATTAAACCTTCCATTTCACCATTAGCTGACTTAATATGCAAGTACTTCGGTGATTCTGTGCTGAGTCACTTTAGTCATGTCTGACTCTTTTCGAACCCATGGACTGTAGTCTACCAGGCTTCTCTGTGCATGAGATTCTCCAGGCAAAATACTGGAATAGGGGGCCGTGCCCTCCTCTAGGGGATCTTCTCAACCCAGTGATTGAACATATGTCTCATGTCTCCTGCATTGACCGGTGGGTTCTTTACCACTAGTGCCACCCAGGAGGCATTAGTTATAGTATAAATGAACTTCAGTCATTTGATATATGTAAGTTTGCATTTCCTAGTTGATAGAGAAGTGGAATGTGAAGAATTATTTATCATTCAACAAAGGGAGTACGTGGGAAGGTGAGGAATTGGAGAGTTAAGTTTTGAAAACTACAAATAGGAGCAGAAAGTGGGGTATTTTGGTCTTGCTAATGCATTGTTTAACATGATTTATGAATGTTTTGGTTAATATTTTATAGTACTGCTGACTGCTTTATTAAGGAATTTATATCTCTGAGGATTAATTAACCTAAAATAGATCCCATTAAATCAGATTACTATAAAATGGCCCATAGCTCGAGCTGCCAAATAAATGTAAAAGTCATTATGTTATGTAGACTTCCCTCCCCAAAGATGATAGAAATTAATCATATAAAATGATACTTGGGGTATAAATGTCTTATGTAGCAAGTACTTTTAATGAAGTGATTTTGAATTTAAAGAAAAGTGAAAGAATTCTAGTGTTATATGCTTTCAAGATGAATAATATGCTTTAGCATGTCATTTGACTTGTCTCGGGCTTCCCTTGTGGCTCAGCTGGTAAAGAATCCGCCTGCAATGTGGGGAGACCTGGGTTCGATCCCTGGGTTGGGAAGATCCCCTGAAGAAGGGACTGGCTACCCACTCCAGTATTCTGGCCTGGAGAATCCCATGGACTGTATGGTCCATGGGGTCACAAAGAGTCGGACACAACTGAGGGACTTTCACTTCACTTCACTTTTCTCAGCCCCTTTGTTTTTCTTAGCCCTATTTTTTTCATTTACTGGTGAGATGATGATGATGGTTGATAGGCCAGTTTTTCCTTCCCTCTCTAACAATATTTTAAGCATTGAAAGAGGAATGTTTTAGCTTCCTCACAAAATGCTATGATACACAAAATTATATATTTTTTAATGATTTTCAGAAAACACGTTATGGCTTTCTATGTTGTACTCTTGCCTATTTCAAGGATTTTTAAAAATATTTATTTATTTGGCTGTGCTGGGTCTTAGTTGCGACATGTAGGATCTAGTTCCGTCACCAGGGATCAAATCCAGGCCCCCTACATTGGAAACAGAGCCTTAGCCACTGGACCACCAGGGAAGTCCCTCAAGGATTTTTTTTTGAAGTCAGATTACTGAAATGCCCACTTTCTTCCTTCAGTTTGTCTGTTTATCTTAGTTTGTATTTATGATTATATTGGAGAAATCAATGTATTTTTTTCTTATTGAGACATAATAATATATCCATTTCATAAAGATTTCTAGAAACTCATACACCAGTTATATTTACATTTAGTCATATTGAATATAGAAAATTTCATTATTATGTCTGATGGTAAATGCTTTAACAAACTACAAAGTTCCACAGAATTTTGTTTCACTTTCAGTAATAGGGACATATTTATATTACCTAATATGAAAAATATTCTTCTAATAATTTTTTAGAACTTTAGATAAGTAAACAGTTTACATTTTTACTTACGGAAAGGGCCTAGATAGAATAACACAATGGAGATATAGGTCAGTGCTGTCTGTGTTTACTAAATAGAGCCACATGTGATTTCTCCCCCTCTCTATATATAAACACTTTCAGGAGTCTGGATGCTGTGTCCTTCATCTAAGTGGGTGGGTGTGGCTTAGATTCACACACTGGGCTACCTCCATAGATAAGTTGTGTAAAGTTGTGTGTATGTCAGCAGGAGGTTGCTTTACCCAACAGGAGGGAAAAGTTGGAGTGGGGAGTATCCCTAACTCATAATTGAGGATTATGACTTTGTATGGAAAACTCTAACGTACTCATTAAGTATATAACTCTATATACTGGCAAATGTGTTTTCCCTCTATTATCAAGAATGACATTTAAGGTTTAAATAACCTTTGAGTTGAATAATTCAAAATAAACTTTGAAATTTCTTATAAATGAAGGGTGATAGAAATAACCTTAGGTCGAGATGTGATTTTTCTTGAAATGGACCTTTGAAACAAACTGACAGTTACTTTTTAAGTTTAGAATTTTTCAAAGTAGAATAAGTAAAAGTGCTTGTTTTCTCTTAGGTACCATATTTTGAACTTAGGAAACTATCTGCTAAAGTGATATTTTTTTCTAAATAGAGATGTGTCTGATTAAAGATCAGAAACAAAGTAAAGATCCACAGTCCAGACAATCATAGTTTTCTTCCACCATAAACTTTATTAAGGTTTACTAGCATTCATATTAACTAATCAATGCTCATTAGCACAAGTTTGGAAAATAACAGTCTCTAGAGGAAGACATAAAGAAATGGAGATGCTGATGCACGAACAAGAACCTTCTCACTGATCTTCATTTTTGACAAAATGTCTTCGTCTATCCCTGCTTCTAACATTGTGGCCTAAATAAAAACATTCATCCTGGATTGGTCTAATTTGAGATCAGTCTGCTGAGACTTCTACCCAGTTTCCCATTTAGCCAGCTGTTAAAATCTGTATAACATATTTATTGTAGGCCAATTGGTGGCATGGACTTTCTATCTTTACTCAATACTCAGCTTTTACTCCTTAATGGTCTAGGCCCTCTATGTTTCTTTATAAAATCACTTTAACCTTTTAAAGCTCTCAGTATGACAATGAGGTAGTGCGAAATAGTGATTAAGAGCATCAGCTTGGGAGTCAGACACTCCAGGATTCAGATTCTGGCTGTACCATGTAAGTGCTGTCTCCCTTCAGACAATATACTCAGCCTGAATCTCCTTAGCATAAAATTATGAAAATAAAAAAGTTTAATTTCATGGAGTTAGGAGAATTAGATGAAATGATATATATAGCACACTTTGCTCTGTGTATAGTTCATAATAAAAACGGTGATAAGGGGAGGGGGAAGAAAACCACTCTTTTCAAATGCCTTTGACATTTTTTTAAAATCAAGAAAGAGCAAATTCATTCCACTAGATTGTTACTAGATCTCTAATTCCGTGAAGCTGTTTGGTAAATGTTACTCTGCAGTTAGCTTAAAATCAGTTTCATTATTAGCCCTTATAGCATACTTTGACATTTATCCAAAAGGGGATGTTTTTTAATGTGAAAGGCCGGAACCTTAACGTGAAATAGCAAGAAAAAGTACTACTGAACTTAAGTATAACTTGCATATGAAAAAGTATATATATGATTGAGAAGTAAAACCATACCAGCACTCTAGAAGCTGTCTTCATGTTCTCTTCCTATTTCTACCATCCCCAGTGATGGTAACCACTATCCTGACTTTTAATGGACTAGATAATAGGTCATATTTTGTCTGATTTTGTTTTTTGTATAAATGGAGTCATGTCATTTGGGTCTGGCTTCTTTTGCTTAGCATTATATTTATGAGATTCATCCATAGTATCACGTGTAGTTGTCACAGAGTCCAAGCACAGACTGCTTGCCACATAACAGTCCAATAAATCGAGAGATGAGGTTTTGAGGCAAGGAGAAGCAACTTTATTCAGAAAGCCAGCAGACCAAGAAGATGGTGGGCTAGTGGCTCAAAGAACCATTTTCTCTGAATTAGAATTCAGGCATCTTTTATACTAAGAGGAGAAGAGATATGATTGATTGTTGCACTCTTGGTGCTAGAATCTTTTGTTGTTATCGCAGTCCATGAATGTCTCGCCACAGTGTTCCTATAAACCTCCAACAAGACAAATGCTATTCTCCATTCTACTTTTTCTCTCTATATGAAGGAGAAAGTGTTATACCTTTAAAGGTCAGAGCCTTGAGAATGGGTTATCCTGCATATTTCAGGCTATAAACAACAGCATTTCAGGCTATAGCAAAACATCATTTGCTACAAGTGATTAATTTGTAGCAAAAACAATAGAATACAAAGGTTGAAGTACAAGAAATAGAACCAATATGGAGTCCTCTTTATTCCTCTCTATTACATGGTTATATATATTCATCTTTGCTGCTGTATAGTGTCCTGTTGTGTGAGCACACCCCAATTTATTTATCTGTTCTACTGTTATTGGATATTTGGGTTATTTCTAGTTTTTTAGCTGTTACAAATATTAAAGCTGTGGAGATTTCGGTACCTGTCTTTTGGTGAATGTGTGTAAGCATTTCTCTTGGACTGGAATTGCTGGGTCATAAGTATGCCTATGTTCAGTTTAAATAAATATACTCAATTTTGCAAAGGATTATACCAGTTTATACCACCAGCAATGTATGATAGTTCCAGTTGCTTCATGTCCTCACCAATACGTCTTCTCCATTTTATACGTTCTGATGTGTATAGAATATCACACTGTGGTATTTAATTGTGGTTTTAATTTGTATTTTCCTGATGACTAATGAAGTTGGACATCTTTTTAGGTTTATTTTCTGTTTGAATGGCCTTTTGTGTGAAGTCACACAAGTTCAAGTCTTGTTCATATTTCTGTTGTGTTATCTATATTTTTCTCACTGATTCATAAGAATTCTCTATGTAAAATAGTCATTTTCTAGGTATATTATTGTTACATCTTCTTCCACTTTTATGGGTTTTCATTTTGCTCATGTTGTCTCTTGATGAACAGAAACACTAAATATAATCAAATTGATCATTTTTTCCTTTCATGGTCAGTTTTTGCATCCTGTTTAAGAGGATGTTGTTGCTATTGTTTAGTTGCTAAGTCGTGTCTGACTCTTTGTGACCTATGGACTGTAGCCCACCAGGCTTCTCTGTCCATGGGATTTCCCAGCAAGAATACTGGAGTGGATTGCCATTTCCTTCTCCAGGGGATCTTCCTGACTCTAGGACTGAGCCCACGTCTCCTGCATTGGCAGGCTGATTCTTTGCCTTTGAGTGACCAGGGAAACCCATTTAAGAGAGGGTACAGATAACTAAAATAATTTCACAAAAAGATATTTTATGTTTTTCTCTGAAATTTTATTATCTTTAATATTTAGCATTGTAGTCCATCAGGAATTGGCTTTTGTATATGGTATGAATTAGAGGTTAAGGTACTTTTTTTTTTTTCCCAACTGGATATTCAGATGACCTTTGCTGAGATTTTTTTTTTGAAAAGTAGCATGAATACTTTGGTAATAATGGGTCATTCACTGTAAGGAGTTCCAACTCTAGCCCAAAAGGAGGCTGAAGGAGTGTTTTAAGACCTTTTTTTCTTTCCTTGATTTCCTGTTTGGTCTCAAACACAATAAAGCAGGTAGGGATTTTTGTTGATTCCCATGGGCTAAAAGTCATGTCTGCTAGAGTTAGGTAAAGTGTAACATGCAGTAACTGTGAAATAACACCTGCAAACTATCTAATCCTAAAGGAAATCAACCCTGAATATTCATTGGAAGGACTAATGCTGAAGCTGAATCTCCAGTACTTTGGCCAACTGATGCGGAGCTCTGACTCATTGGAATAGACCCTGATGCTGGGAAAGATTGAGGACAAAAAGAGAAGGGAGCAGCAGAGGATGAGATGCTTAGATAGCATCACCAACTCAATGGACATGAGTTTGAGCAAACTCCTATAGGTAGTGAAGGACAGGGAAGCCTCTCGGACTGCAGTCCACAGGGTTGCAAATAGCCAGACATAGGTTAGTGACTGAACAACAGCAACACGATGTCACCAGTTAATGTGCTATGAGGAAGTTTGAAGTGATTAGAGAAAAATGTATATCTGATGGTATCTAGTTTTAGATTTTATATGAAAGTTTTTTAAAAAGTAAAAAGTTTTATAATAACATCGATTTACATTTGTACAACAGTTTACAAAGTATTTTTGTTTATACTGTTTTATTTTTATCCTTATAGTAACTAGCATTGTAAGGTTTTCAAGACAGATATTGTCTTTGTTTAACAGAAAAAACCCCTAAAATTCAGATCAGTTAATCAGTTTGATAAATAATTTTATAAAATTGAAAACCCTCTAGTCTTCTTCCTTTGAGCCAACCATTTTTACAAGACTGCTCTAGGCAAATTGAACCAGAGATGCAGAGAGCCCCAAAATATGATTTATTCTCTCAAAGAGATGTAAAGTTTCAGTACTTAATCAAAACAAAATATAATGTTTTACATCTGATGAATGAGCTGGAGCTTGGAGGAGTTCAGGTCATAGAGTTTGATGATTTCAAATTTTCCTATTTTCTTTTTACAGCTGTCAACTGAATTAGCTCTTTATGATGCTTCAATCTTCCCTTTTCTAACACTTTATAAACTTTATGTTTGATGTCCATTAGCAAAGAGACACAGTACCTAACTGCAATTAAACTGTACTTGGAAACTGATAAGAATGTCATTTTAAATGTATAACTCAGAGGTTACCAATTTTGCATAATCCTATTTAATTGTAACCTCCTGGCAGCTCGTAGGTACAGGGACTGTGTTATGCATTCTGGTTTTCCCTAGAGTAACCACTTGTGAACCACATGTAATGAACATCCGTAGTCTATATGAACTAACAATTGTCTCAAGTAGAAAAGTGAAGGTAAAAGTTGCTTCTACTAGTGATAGTTTAAAAAAAAAAAAGATCTACATGACTTACTCATTTAAAGGTGCAAACATAAATTATCCAGAGCCATATAACAGCATTCATTAAAGCAAAGATCAGGTTTCTTCATATCTGGTAGAGACACATGATTCTGGCAGAACTAGACTAAAACAGCGACCCCGAGCTTCATGTTCCCCTTCAGAAAAACTAGTCTTCGGTTTTGGAAACTGCTTAGTTAAATGAATGCATAAATATATGATCTGAATCACCATAATTTCAACTGTGTATACCACAATTTTCCGATAATAGTGTTCTGTCTGACTCTGCAGAGTCAAATCAAATGCAGAGCTTTTTTTTGTAGTAGGGATGATATTTCCTGTGTTTTAACTTGTTTAGTTAATCAAATATGGATCAATTGATGTGGTTATTTATTTGCTTTAGTAAAGTTATAAGGTAATCAGGATAAGGTAAAGATCCTATTCTTAAGTTATCTCAAATCATATTTTAAATGGTAGAATTAATTTTAATGATCCTAAGCCAACCTGCTTATTTATAGATAAGGAGGAAACATCCTCAGAAGTCACACAGCTAGTCAGTAGCAGAGCTAAGATTTAATTCCTAGTCTTAGGATCCTGATTCCAGTGCCCTGATACCTTTAAATAAATTGGGGCATAATTTTTTGAAAATTTGTTTTATTGAAGTAGAGTTTATTTACAATGTGTTAATTTCTGCTGTACAGCAAAGTGACTCAGTTATACATACATATATATTTTTCATAATCTTTTCCATTATGGTTTATCACAGGATATTGAATATAGTTCCAGGAGTATAATTTTTGAAGAATCTTCCCAAATTTAAAGATACAGAATTTCTTAAGTATATTTTCATAGTTTTCAGTCCACTTTTAATCCCATTTTACTTTCATGACTCTGGAACTTAAAATACACAATTCTTTTAAAAACTGTTATATATGGGGGTCCAAAATAAAAATATATTGCCATTTCTAGCAAAATACTGATTGAGAAAGCCTGTGACTCTCAAATGTTTGAAATAACTCAGATTAAAAGTTTAAAATACAGGCAGCATGGTCATTTTAAGATTATTTAGAAAAGTAGCATGTTCAACAGAGCAGTCAAAAGGTTATTGTACCTAGAGTCTTGAGACCCGCAATTTTTAGAGGCACCCAGTAGCTGTGTGATTTTGGGCAAATGACCTACCTTCTTCAGGCTTCAGTTTGTCTATGGAATAAGGAAGTAAGGCTAGAATTATAACTGTCTCTTTAGTAAATAACTCTCTTCATTGCAGAATTTGAGAAATCAGGCAGAGCAGGTTTGTTGTCAGAAGTCTTTGGTCATGAAAATGGTCTGTGCGTTACATTCTTTATTTGACACTGTTAAGTAACCACAGACTAGCCAACCAGCCATCAATCTCCATCTGTAGAACAGCCACTGTTGTCCATGTCTGGAGAAGGGCCAGATTTTATTTTTGCCAGAAACACTTTTGGCAAATCTGTATCCCTAGAGATCACTGTTTAATTTTGTGGCACAGTGTATAGTTTAGTGAAAAAGAAAAGGAATGCTGAGCTATTTCATTTTAAATGCTCTCAGAGACAGCTCTAGTTCATTTGTTTTTGAACTATCTGTGTTTCAAGATGTGTTGAGTGGAGGTAAGCCAAAGTGAAATAAAAAGAGGAAGGTGAGAAGCTGTCCACAGTATCTGCTGACTCTAGAAATGAATTTGAATGATATGAGTTATATATGTTTACATATATTGGAAACGTAAGATATATGTATATAGTATTAACTGTTTGCCAAGTTTATAATTTTATACATTCTTGTGCTATTTTTGCTTTGTTTTGAACTAGTCTCCATCTATAAATTGTTTAAAAGCACTTCATTATTGGAAAAATTTGCATTTTTTAACAGATAATTCAAAGCTCTCCCATTATTTTGCCTTTTGGTAATAACAATAATGTGAATTTGAATAAATTTTCCACTGCTTTTTATTTGTAAAGATTCCAGTTAACAGCTGGATTTAAAATTCATTTGTTTGAAGAAATTTATTTTGTGATTGAAAGTTCAGTGCTGAAAATGAAATAGCTAAATTTTGTAAGTTGTTAAGAGTAAATTCGGTTGAAGTTGTATTTGTCTAAACTGTCACCACTGATCTCCATCCTTCATTTTCTTCTTTCAGTCTTTCTGATGCTTTTAAAATCCTAACCTCCATATCCATTTATTAACAGATCCTAATAATTTAACTCTCATATTGTCTCTCAGATTTCACCTTTCGTCTTTATTGTGTTGGCCCAATCCTAATCCAGGCTGAACTTAGGTTGCTGTAGCAGCTTTCTGAGTAGTCTCCCTGACCTTGGTATTCATTCTCTTTCAAACTGTCCGACTAAAATCCATATTAATCTTTAAATATCAATTTTACCAGGTTATATATCTGTTTAAAATCTTAAAACCTTGTAATTCAGTTCTCAGTGCTGTCAGGCCTTTATATCCATCTGTGTGTGGTCCTTTCTTTTCCATCCAACTGAATTTATTCAGCAAATACGGTTTTGAGCATCTGTGTGCAAGACACTGTATAAAGGTAAAAATAAATATAGCTTCTTGCAGCTATATAATATCAGCATTTAGTGTTAACACATCCAGGATTTTTTCTGTTTAGAAACATACTTAGATTGTTCTTGCTAAGGTTATCAGTGAGCTCCTTATTGGCAGATTCATCAGGCAGTTTTCAGTCCTAATTGTGCTTTACATGGCACTGGGTGCTGTTGACCATGCCTGCTTTGTTGACACATTTTCCTCCCTCAGTTTCTAGGTATAGAATCACATTTTCTGTTTCTTCTTGGAATTTTTTTTAAGGAACATAGTTTTCATTTTGTTGATCTTTATTTTGGGTAATTTTCTATTTTATTAATTTCTATATTTATTCCTCCTTTCCTGCTACTTCCCTGTTTGTTTGTTTTTTTTCTGGTTGAGTTCTTCAGTTTGATTTCCTATTCTTTTCCAACTTCTTGAGATGCATGTTTAACTTTAAAATTTTTATTGAAGTATAGTCAGTTTACAGTGTTGTAGTAGTTTCTGGTATACAGCAAAGTGATTCAGTTATACTTATATATATTCTTTTTCATATTATTTTACATTATGATTTATTACAAGATATTGAATATAGTTCCCTGTTCCATATAGTAGAAGGGACCTTGTTTATCCATTCTGTGTATAATAGTTTGCATTATCTGGTTCCAAATTCCCAATCCATCCTTCCCCCACACCTCCTTCCCCTTGGCAAACACAAATCTGTTCTCTCTATATCTGTGAATGTGTTTCTGTTTCATAGATAAGTTCATTTGTGTCATATTTTAGGTTCCACATATGTGTGATATCATATGGTATTTGTCTTTCTCTTTCTGACTTATTTTACTTAGTATGATAATCTCTGGGTCCATCCATATTGCTACAAATGGCATTATGTCATTCTTTTTCACGACTGAGTAATATTCCATTGTGTGTATATGTGTGTGTGTGTGTATACATACACACCGCCCCACACATCTTTATCTGTTCATCTGTCAAATTTAGGTTGCTTCCATGTCTTGGCTATTGTAAATAGTGCTACTTAGAACATTGAGGTGCATGTATCTTTTCTAATTATAGTTTTGTCTTAATGTATGCCCAAGAGTGGGATTGCTGGATCATGTGGCAATTCTATTTTTGGTTTTTTAAGGAACCTGCATACTGTTCTCCAAGTGGGTGCACCAATTTATATTCCCACCAACAGTATAGGATGGTTCCGTTTTCTCCACACTCTCTCCAGCACTTGTTATTTGTAGACTTTTTAATAGTGGATATTCTGACTGGCATGAGGTGGTACCTCATTGTAGATTTGTATTTCTCTAATAATCATCCATGTTGAGCATCTTTTCATGTGCCTGTTAGCCATCTGTATGTTTTCTTTGGAGAAGAATCAAGTAGACCTAAGTAAGGTCTTCTGTCTACTTTTTTATTAGATTGTTTGGTTTGTATTATTGAGTTGTATTTGCTGTTAGTATATTTTGGAAATTAAGCCCTTGTTGGTCACATCATTTGCAAATACTTTTTCCCATGCTATAGGTTGTCTTTTCATTTTGTTTATGGTTTCCTTTGATGTAAAAAGCTTTTAAGTTTAATTAGGTCCATTTGCTAAAAATAGACTATATGGTTTATTTATTTGACCACACTGTGTGGCTTGTGGAATTTTAGTTCCCTGATCAGGTATCAAATCCAGGCCCTTGGTGGTGAGAGCAAAGAGTCCTAATACTGGGCCACCAGGGAATTCCCCAAAATAGACTATTTTAATAGCAGTTTTAGATTCACAGCCTAATTGATCAGAAAATACAGAGTTCCAATGTCCCCCACATATATAGCCTCCCCCACTATCAACATCACCCACCAGAGTAGTACATTTGTTAAAAAATTGATTAACCTACACTGACACAGTATTACCACCCAAAATCTGTAGTTTACATTAGCCTTCATTCTTGGTGTTGTATGTTCTATGGGTTTGGAGAAATATGTAATGAGAAGTATTCATCATTGTAGTATCATACAGAGTAGTTTCACCACCCCCATATCCTGTGTGTTCCACCTGTTCATCTCTCCCTGTGCCCTAATCCTTGGCAACCACTGTTCTTTTTACTGTCTCCATTTTTTTGCATTTTCCAGAGTGCCATACAGTTTAAATCATACACTATGTAACCTTTCCCAATTGTCTTCTTTCACTCAGTGATAGGCATTTGAGGTTCCTCCATGACTTTTCATGGCTTGATTGGTCAAGCCATGTCAAGACTGAATAATATTCCTTTGGAGATGCCACAGTGTAGTTATTCATCCCGCTACCGAAGGACATCTTAGTTGCTTCCATGTTTTGGCAACTATGATTAAAGCGGCTGTAAACATCTGTATGCGGGCTTTTGTGTGGACTTTTTTTTTTTTTTTTCAGTTAACTTGAGTAAATACTAAGGAGCATGATTGCTGGATTGTATGGTAAGAGTATGCTTTATTTTATAAGAAACTGCCAAACTGTCTCCCAAAGTGGCTATATCATTTTACATTCCCACCACCAATAACAGAATTTTTGTTGTTTCATATCCTCACCAGTATTTGGTATTATCAGTGTTTTGAATTTTAGCCATTCTGATAAGTGCATAGTGGTATCTTATCGCTGTTCTGATTTGCAATTTTCTAATGGCATGTTTTTTGGGGGCTCCAAAATCACTGCAGATGGTGACTGCAGCCATAAAATTAAAAGACGCTTACTCCTTGGAAGAAACGTTGTGACCAACCTAGATAGCATATTCAAAAGCAGAGACATTACTTTGCCAACAAAGGTCTGTCTAGTCAAGACTATGGTTTTTCCAGTAGTCATGTATGGATGTGAGAGTTGGACTGTGAAGAAAGCTGAGCGCCAAAGAATTGATGCTTTTGAACGGTGATGTTGGAGAAGACTCTTGAGAGTCCCTTGGACTGCAAAGAGATCCAACCAGTTCATTCTGAAGGAGATCAGCCCTGGGATTTCTTTGGAAGGAATGATGCTAAAGCTGAAGCTCCAGTACTTTGGCCACCTAATGAGAAGAGTTGACTCATTGGAAAAGACTCTGATGGTGGGAGGGATTGGGGGCAGGAGGAGAAGGGGACGACTGAGGATGAGATGGCTGGATGGCATCACGGACTCGATGGATGTGAGTCTGAGTAAACTCCGGGAGTTGGTGATGGACAGGGAGGCCTGGCGTGCTGTGATTCACGGGGTCGCAAAGAGTTGGACACGACTGAGCGACTGAACTGAACTGAACTGAATGGCGTGTGATGTAGAGTATCTCTCATATGTTTATTTATCATATCTTTTGACTCTATAATTTTCAAACTTCTTTTCTTTACCTGTGCCTTTATAGCTGTGGATTACCCTGTGAGAGCTTTAGTCGTTTAGCTGTTTGTATGATTTGAACTGTTCAAATTTTGTTTAGACTTTCTTTATACCTCAGCACTAAAAAATTAGTTTCATATGTGCTTGAAAATAATATGTAGTTAGCGATGTTGAATGAAACACTCTGTATTAGGTCAAGTTCCTAGTCATGTTGTGGTGTTCAGATCTTTTCCAACCTTACTGATTATTTTTTGGTTTACTTATCCTATCAGTTATTGAGAGAAGTATTAAAATCTCCCATAATTATTGTGAATTTGTCTGTTTCTCCTTGTAGTTCTGTCATCTTTGCTTTATGCATCTTGAGGTTGTATGATGAGGAGCCTGTCAGCCTAAAAGTGCTGTATCTCCATGATGATTTCACATTCTTTTCATTAGGAAGTGTCCCTTGAAGTCTCTTTGGCTGGTACTGATACAGCTATAACATCAGCTACGGTGCCAGTTATAGCTGCACCAGCTTTCAGTTTGTATTTGCTCAGTATAACTTTTTCTACTCTTTCACTTTCATCCTTTTTGTATTCTTAAATTAGACATGAGTCTTTTGAATTTTTTCTGTTTCATTTTTATCTAGTCTGAGAATCTTTGTCTTTTGATAGCCTGATAAGCTTTGTTTTTAAAGGAGCATTTCGCTCATTCATATTTCATGTGTTACTCGTCTGTTTGAGTTTATGTTGCTTTGTTTTGTCTTCCTTAGTTTGTGTAATGTTACTGTCTTGGTTCTCTTCATACCCTTCTGAGTTTTTAGTTTTGTGTGTCTGTGGTTGGGGGTGTCACTCTCTGTTCTCCACTTAAATGCTAGAGTTCCCCAGGATCTCATTATTTGCCTTTTATTTTTCTTACTCTGTGTACTTATCCTTGGTGACTTTATTCACACTTATAATTTCAACTACTATTTACTTGCTAAACTCCAAACCTATATATTCTTCCTGGACTCCACCACTTGGAAATGCTATTGCTTCCCCAGATTCATCATATCCAAAGCCATACATACCTTCTTCTGTTCTAAAACTGGTCTACTAACTGTGTTCTCTGGATTGGTGAATATCGCTGCCATTCATTTCCCAGTATATCATCATCTACTGGTAGAGCCACCTCCTTTCTTTTCCCAAGGTGAGGTGAGGTGAAGTCACTCAGTCGTGTCCAACTCTTTGCAACCCTGTGGACTGTAGCCTACCAGGCTTCTCCACCCATGGGATTCTCCAGGCAAGAATACTAGGATGGGTTGCCATTTCCTTCTCCAGGGGATCTTCCCAACCCAGGGATTGAACCCAGGTCTCCCGCATTGGAGGCAGACGCTTTAACCTCTGAGCCACTGGGGAAGCCCAAAGCCCACTGCCTCATTTTAGATCTTTGTTATAATTTGCCGACTTTGTTACAGTAGTCTTCTAAGTGGTCTTGCTGCATTTATTCTTACATGACTACATTTTACTTTCCATTGCTTTCAGAATGATGAAGGGTTTTATGCAGAACAGTGATATCAGATTTGCATTTTAGATACATGACTCTGAAAACATTTACTGAACATGGTAGCTATTAGAGGCATCTAATGACTGAGCAAGTGAACTGAACTGAAGGGCTATGTCCTTCCATCTCTTAGTAGATTTTCTAGACCATGACTTTCTAACTTTTTCAACCATCGCCTATAATAAGAAATACATTTTGTGTGATCAATATAAATGCACAAGTAACTGAAAGAAAGTTTCTGTTATTGTTCAGTAACTCAGGCATGTCCGACTCTTTGCGACCCCACGAACTACAGCATGCCAGGCTTCCATCCTTCACTGTCCCCTGGAGTTTCCTCACACTCATGTCCACTGATCAGTGATATAATCCGACAATCTCATCCTCTGTTCCCCTTCTCCTCCTGCCCTCTGTCTTTCCCAGCATAAGGGTCTTTTCCAATGAGTCAGCTCTTTGTATCAGGTGGCCAAAGTACTGGAACTTCAGCTTCACCATCAGTCCTTCCAATGAGTATTCAGGGTTGATTTCCTTTAGGATTGGCTGGCTTGATCTTCTTGCTGTCCAAGAAACTCTCAAGAGTCTTCTCCAGCACCAGAATTTGAAAGCATCAATTCTTCGACTCTCAGCCTTCTTTATGGTCCAACTCTCACATCCATAGATGACTGCTGGAAAAACTGTACTTTGATTATATGGACCTTTGTTGGCAAAGTGATGTCTCTGCTTTTTACTATGCTGTCTAGCTTCTCTTCCAAGGAGCAAGTGTCTTTTAATTTCGTGGCTGCAGTCACCACCTGCAGTGATTTTGGAGCTCAAGATAATAAAATCTGCCACTGTTTCCACTTTTTTTCCCATCTGTTTGCCATGAAAAGATGGGACTGGATGCCATGGTCTTTGTCTTTTGAATGTTGAGTTTTAAGGCAAATTTTTCACTCTCTTTCAACCCTCTTCAAGAAACTCTTTAGTTCCTCTTCATTTCTGCCGTTAGAGTGGTATCATCTGCATATCTGAGGTTGTTGATATTTCTCCCAACAATCTTGATTCCCGATATGAGTCATCTAGCCCGGCATTTTGCATGATGTACTCTGCATATAAGTTAAATAAGCAGAGTGACAATATACAGCCTTAATGTATTCCTTTCTCAATTTTGAATTAGTCTGTTGTTCCATGTAAGATTTTAACTGTTGCTTCTTGTCCTGCATACAGATTTCTCAGGAGACAGGTAAGAATTTTCTTTAAGAAATTTCCATCTCTTTAAGAATTTTTCAGTTTGTTGTGATCTGCACAGTCAAAGGCTTTAGCATGGTCAGTGAAGCCAAAGTAGAGGTTTTCCTGAATACCACTGTTTTCTCTACAGTCCAACAAATGTTGGCAATTTGATCTCGGGTTCCTCTATCTTTTCTAAACCCAGCTTGTACATTTGAAAGTTCACAATTTGCATACTGTTGAAGCCTAGCTTATTATGGGGAGGGAGGTGGGAGGGGGTTCATGTTTGGGAACGCATGTAAGAATTAAAGATATTAAAATTTAAAAAATAAAAAGCTAAAAAAAAAAAAAGAATTTTGAGCATTACCTTGCTAGCATGTGAAATGAATGCAGTTGTGTGGTAGCATTGCCTTTCTTTGAGATTGGAATAAAAATGAACCTTTCCAGTCATATGGCTACTACCAAGTTTTCCAAATTTGCTGGCATATTGAGTGCAACACTTTAACAGCATCATCTTTTAGGATTTGAAATAGCTCAGCTGTAATTCTATCACCTTGACTAGCTTTGCTCATGGTAATGCTTCTTAAGGCCCATTTGGCTTCCCATTCCAGGATATCTGGCTGTTGGTGAGTATTCAGTAGAGTACTGTTCAGTAAGAAAAAGAAATGTAGTGATGACTGACACATGCTACAACATGGATGAACCTTGAAAATGTTATGAAAAGATGAACAGATCCAGTCAAAGATGACCATATATTGTTTGACTGTATTTATATGAAAGGGCCAGAATAGGCAAATTTATAGAGATGGAAAGTTGATTAGTAATTGAGGGGAAATGAGGAAAGACAGATAATAGATATGAGGTTTCTTTTTAGGGGATGAAAATATTCTAATATTAGATTTTGGTAATGGTCTTATACACCCTATGAGTGTACTTTAAAAAAAAAACAAAACAAAACACTGAATTGTAATTTAAATGGGTGAATTGTATCCTATGTGAATTATATTTCAATAGAGCTTTTTTAAAAAAGCCAAGGGAAAAATCAAAATGCAGTACCAAGGTCTTTTTCTCAGATAACCCCAAAGGAGAAACAAGCAAACAAGTGAACAGATGGCACAAATAGAAAACAGGTAGCAAAATGGCAAATCTAAACTCAGCCAAATCAAATGTAAATGTTGGACTACACTCTGCAGTTAAAAGGCAGAGATTGTCAAATTGGATAAAAAGCATGACCCAACTATAAGTTGTCTATGTGGCATGTACAGAGACACAGGATTGATAATAAAAGTATGGGAAAAGATGGAAAATTTTGCCATGTAGACATGAATCATTCAAAACTCAGAATTAATATTTTAATAGTGGACAAAAATATAAACTTCAAAACAGGGAGTATTATCAGAAATAAATAGGGACTTTTTATAATTGTAAAAACCCCAGTATAACAAGAAGACATAATTACAAATGTATATGCACCTAGTAATGTAGCTTTAAAATAGATGACACACAAAACTGGCAAAACTAAATAGGAAAGATTCAAATCCACAGTTGTAGCTGGAGATTTTCACACCCCTTTAGGGCAGCAGCCCCAAACCTTTTTGGCACCAGGGACTGGTTTTGTGGAAGACAGTTTTTCCATGGACCAGAAAGTAGGGGATGGATTCAAATGTATTACATTTATTGTGCACTTTATTTCTAATCTGATGCTACCACTGATCTGACAGGAGGTCCTAGTCTGGAGTCCAGAGGTTGGAGCCCCTGCTTTAGAGTAATTAATATAACAACTAGGTCAAAAATCTGTGGATATATAGAAGATCTGAATAGCACTGTTAACCATCTTGACCTAATTAATATTTATAGAATCCAACACCCAACAATTACAGAATACAGATTTTTTCAGGTAGCCTGGAACTTTTACCAAAATAGGCCACTTATAGGTCCATGAAACAAGTCTGAAGTCTGAAATCTATAAGAGTATATTCTCTGATCACAATTGAATTTCATTAGAAATCGGTAACATAAAGATATCTGGAAAATTCCCAAAGATTTAAATTAAATAAATATTTCCAAATAACACATGGGGCAAAAGAATATCAAAGAGAAACTGGAAAATACTTTCATGTGAATGATAATGAAAAACAAACGTGAGCATTTGTGAGGGGTAGTGAAAGCGTTGCTTAGAGGAAAGTGCACAGCTTTAATGGTTCATACAGGCATACCTCGGAGATGTTATGGGTTCAGTTCCAAATGATTGCAATAAGGAAAATATTGGCAATAAATTGAATCACAGGAATTTTTGGATTTACCAGTACATGTAAGTTATGTTTATACTATACTTCGACTATTACCTGTGCAATAATATTATATATAAAAAATAAATACATACCTTATTTTAGAAAGACTTTATTGCCAAAAAATGTTAACCATCTCACCTTCAGTGAGTAGTGTGTAGTAATATCAGAAATCACTGGTCACCATCACAAATATAATAATAATGAAAAAGTTTGAAATATCGTGAGAATTACCACAAAGACACAAAGTAAGCCAGTGAGTGCTACTGGAAAAATGGTGCCGATAGAATTGCTTAACACAAGGTTACCACAAACCTTCGATCTGTAAAGGAAAAAAAAAAAAGTATCTGTGAAGTGTAATAAAATAAGATATGCCTGCATTTGAAAAAAGAAATGATTAAAATTTATTTTGTATATTTCCAGAAGCTAGAAGAACATAAAGTAAACCCAAGAAGAAATAAATTAAGAAAATAGAAGGTATCAGTTAAATAGAAAATGGACAACAAAGTAAATTAACAAAGCCAAATGGATTTTTTCAAATGATCAGCAAAATTAAAAAACCCACAAGTTACCAATATTGGAAAAGAAAGAGGGAGTATCATCACAGATCCATAAACTTTAAAGAATAATAAGGGAATTCGAAGAAAACTTTTGCCAGTAAATTTAATTTAGTGAAACAGAAAAATTTCCTGGAAAAATACAACTTGCCCAAATTGACACAAGATGAAATTAAAAATCTGAATAGGCCTGTCAGCCTTTGTGGAAAGAAATTGAATTTGTAATTAAAAGAAAACATCTTCCCAAAGAAAACTCCAGTCCTAGAGAATATCACTGGTAAATTATATCAAACATTATGAAAGAAACCATAACAGCCTGACAAACTCTTTCAGAAAATAAAAGAAGAAGCCTTTCTTTTTAAAAAATATTCATTTGTTTGGCTGTGCTGGGCTTAATTATAGCATGTGGGATTCAGTTCCCTGACCAGGTATTGAACTCAAGACCCCTGTATTGGAAATGTTGAGTATTAGTCACTGGACCACCAGGGAAGTCCCCGAAGAAACCTTTTTAAATTAATTTTATGAGGCTAGTATAATCCTGAGACTAAAACATAGTAAAGATATTTATATAATTAAAATATCTCTTATAACAGAGACATAAAACTCCCTAAGAAAATATTGAACCCAGGAATGTGTATGAGAATTAATACATCATGACCAAGTGGGTTTAATCCCAGGAATGTAAACTGATTTTGTATTTGAAAATAAGCATACTTACCATATTAACAGAATAAGGAAAATACATATATACGATCATCTCCATAGATGCAGGAAAAAAACATTTGACAAAATTCATCACCCATACTTGACACGTGGATCTGGAATTAGAAGGGAATTTCCTCAGTCTGATAAATACAGATCTACAAAATAATCTTCAGCTAACATCATTCAAAATGGTTAAGTTCCTGGAAATTCCTCAGGAATCCAGTGGTTAGGACGTGGCATTTTCTCTGCCTTGAAATCCCTGGTCAGGGAACTAAGATCCTGCAAGCTGTGCTGCATGGACCAAAAAAAAAAGTTAAATAAGTTGACAAATTTTAAAAATAAATGATAAACCATTGAACATTTTCCATTTAAGACTGAGAAGAAGGCAAAGGTGCCACTCTCACAATTTCTACTCATTCTCCTGACTGTCTTTGCTAATGCAGTAAGGTAAGGAAAAGTCAAAGAAGTCAATATTGAAAAGGCAGAAGTAAAAACTGTTCCTCTACACAGATAATTTTTATGTAGAAAATTAATCATCAAAAAATCATTATCATCAATAAGTGAATTTAACAACATAATCTTAAGATATAAGGCCAATAGAAATACTAATTGTATTTTTATATATTAAAAGATGCCTGCTCCTTAGAAGAAAAGCTATGACAAACCTAGACAGTGTATTAAAAATCAGAGACATCACTTTGCCGACAAAGGTCTGTATAGTCAGAGTTATAGTTTTTCCAGTAGTCATGTATGAATGTGAGAGTTGGACCATAAGGAAAGCTGAGCACCAAAGAACTGATGCTTTTGAATTGCAGTGCTGGAGAAGACTTGTAAGTCCCTTGGACAGCAATGCGATCAAACCAGTCAATCCTGAAGGAAATCAACCCTGAACATTCATTGGAAAGACTGAAGCTGAAGCTCCAGTACTTTGGCCACTTGAAGTAAAGAGAAAACTCATTGGAAAAGACCCTGATACTGGGAAAGATTGAAGGCAGAGAAGAAAGGGGTGACGGAGGATAAGATGGTTGAATAGCATCACTGACTCAATGGACATGAGTTTGAACAAACTCCAGGAGACAGTGAAGGACAGGGAAGCTGGCAGTGCTGCAGTCCATGGGGTTGCAAAGAGTTGGACACAATTTAGCAACTGGACAATGAACAAAATATATATAAGATTTTAAAACCAATGATATTTTAATAGCATTAACAATAAAATACTTAAATTTAACATGCACAGCTCTACACTGAAAAGTGCAAAATATGGCTCAAGGAATTAAAGCTATAACTACATGAAGATATATAATTTTCATGAATTGGAAGCCATAATATTATTGATATATCACTTCTTGCAAATAATTCTATAGATGCAATGCAATGCCAATTATAATCCCAGCTTGTTTGTTTTGTAAATAAAACAGGATGCTTGGGGCTGGTGCACTGGGATGACCCAGAGGGATGGTACGAGGAGGGAGGTGGGAGGGGGGTTCAGGATGGGGATCACGTGTACACCCGTGGCGGATTCATGTTGATGTATGGCAAAACCAATACAATATTGTAAAGTAATTAGCCTCCAATTAAAATAAATAAATTTAAATTTAAAAAAAAAAGATGCAATTAAGGAAATGAACTTGGACCCCACAGACAGAGTTGGCAGGGAGTCACCAAACATATATCTGACAGAAAACTTGTATCAAGAATATGAAATAAATTACTGCCACAACTCAGTAAATGACACCTTCCCCCAAATATTTAAAAGACCTAAACAAATATTTCACAATAGAAGATATTCTGTAAATGGCTAATAAACATAAAAATACAAAATACCATTAATCTGCAAGGAAATGCAAATTAAAAGACAATGAGAGGGCTTCTCTGGTGGTCCAATGGCTAAGGGCCCGCCTGCCAATGCAGGGGACATAGTTTGATCCCTGGTCTGGGAAGATCCTACAAGCTATGAAGCAGTTAAGCCCGTGACCCGCAACTCCTGAGCCCACTCGTGGCCACTACTGAAGCCCACAGCTGAGAGCCCGTGCTCCGCAACAAGAGAAGCCACAGCAATGAGAGTCCCACGTATCGCAGTGAAGAGTAGCCCCAGCTTGCCATAGCTAGAGAAAGCCCATGCTCAGGAACAAAGACCCAGAGCAGCAGCTGCCCCCAGAAAACTGCAATGAGATACTTCCTATTCCCTAGATTACCTGCAATATTAAGTCTGAAAATACCAAATGTTGGCAAAAAATGTGGATTACTGGAATGTTCATACACTGTGAATGGAAATTTTTTTTGGCGATTTCTTAGAAAGTTAATTGGAGAAGGAAATGGCAACCCACTCTAGTACTCTTGCCTGGAAAATCCAATGGACAGAGGAGCCTGGTAGGCTACAGTCCATGGGGTCTCAAAGAGTCAGACGTGACTGAGTGATTTCACTTTAGAAAGTTAAACATGGGACTTCCCTGATGGTACAGTAGATAAGAATCTGCCTGCAGGGGACACTGGTTAGATTCCTGGTCTGCAAAGACTCCACATGCCTCTGTCAACTAAAGCCCATGCATCATCACTACTCTAGGGCCCATGAGCCACGACTAATGAGCCTGTGTGCTGCTGCCACTGAAGCCCATGGTCCTGGGGCCTGTGCTCTGCAACAGAAGCCACCACAATGAGAAGCCTGCTCACTGCAGTGAAGAGTAGCCCCCACTCACCGCAGCTAGAGAAAACCCATGCACAGCAGTAAAGACCTAGCACAGCCAAAAATAAGTAAATAACTTAAAAACATAGAAACACTTACCCCTTCAATTAGTAATTCCACTTCTGCATATCCCTACAGGAGTAATGGAAACATTTCACAAAAAGGCTTGTGCAAGAGTGTTCATAGGATCTTTATTCCATGTGTAAAACTAATAGCCCACATATCCATAAATAGGAGAATAAACAACGTGGTTATATGCATATAGTAGCCTACTGCTCACCACAAAAAGGAGTGTAGTATTGATCCATGCAACAAATGGATGAATCTCATAGACATAATGCTGTGTGAGAGAAACCAGCCATTGAAAAGCTTATGTTGAATGATTTCATTTATATAAAATTGTGAAAGAGGTAAAACTAATCTCCAGAGGAAAACTATTGGAACAGAGGTAGCCTAGGGCTAGTGGTGGGGAGCTATAAGTTGACTAGAAAGATACAGAATAAAACTTTCTGAGCAAATAGAAGTTCATCTAAATTTGTTGTGGGTTATTCAGATGTGGCCATTTGTTAAAATTTTAGTTAAGATTTGTGCACTTGTGTTTATGTAAATGTTACCTGAGAACTTTCATTACCAAAATAACAGTCACGTAGGGGTAGGGAGAAGGTGGAAGCATCCATGATATAAGAATAGCAGAATCTTAAAGTGTTGAAGTTGGGTGATGAGTACATAGGGGTTCATTTTACCATTTTGTGTACTTTGTAGAGATTTGAAGTTTTCCATAATAAAAAAAAAATTTTAAATACCAGATGCCCACCATGGTACAGAACTTCCCAGCTATTTGAGCCCATAAATTTTATTTCTGTCAAAACCAACTAGAGGTGGATTTTCTGTTACTCATAGTCAAAAACATCTCAAGTAATACACTGGAGATTGTAGTAGTTTTGTTTTTTTTTTAATTCTATCATTTCTGCGTGACAATAAACCTAGTAGTTGGATCTTATCTAAGTTTAGCCGATGGAAACCTGTTAGACACTAGGAATTAGACAAGAAGCTGTGCTCATCAACCATACAGCTGTAGACTGGAGCAGGGGCGTCCACTGGTGCATACATTGACAGAATGGGACCAGTGTCAGTCCACGCATTCTGTTTGTTGTCAAACACCAGGTCTAGGTATCTTTCTCATCCTCAAATGAGAAGTCACATAATAATATGGGACTTAGAAAAGTTTTAGAACAAGGGAAAGGGAACATCGTCATGAAGATTTAAAGGAAGAGCAACTGAAAATTATTTTTTATAAGAATTATAAGAAATGTAAAAACTTTTCTGTATCCTTTGTTGATGTAAGAAGATAAGGTTCCTATAGAACTGAAGCATAAAAGCAAAAGGAACAATAGGTTAAGATGAAAACAGGACAAAAGTTGGATCAGTTCAGTTCAGTTCAGTCGCTCAGTCGTGTCCGACTCTTTGCGACCCCATGAATCGCAGCACACCAGGCCTCCCTGTCCATCACCAACTCCCAGAGTTCACTCAGACTCACGTCCATCAAGTCCGTGATGCCATCCAGCCATCTCATCCTCTGTCGTCCACTTCTTCTCCTGCCCCCAATCCCTCCCAGTGTAAAAGTCTTTTCCAATGAGTCAACTCTTCGCATGAGGTGGCCAAAGTACTAGAGTTTCAGCTAAAAGTTGGATAGATGTAGGTAAACACCATATAGTAGCAAAATTAAAATACAAATTGGAGATGGTGAAAAAAGTAGGATTCACACTGAGGTGAAGCAATGACTGTGGAAAACACATTTGACAGTGTCTTGGGAACTCAGAGGGAGAAATAAAAGAGTTTGAAAATTGTGGGAGAGATGGTAACTATGGATGACATCAAATGTCAGAAGGTGAGCCAAAGTTTTCAGGGGAAAGGCTGTGACTAGGGAGTCTTGTATCCAGCTGCATTTTGTTTCATTCATGAGAGTAACAGACATTCATGTGTGCCAGAGTTCAAAGCTGTGCCAACAGTTTACATAACCTTCTTGAAAAACAAAGCAAAACATTTAGTTGACTGAAAAACAAATCAAAATGAAGAACTTAAGAACAGAATATATGTTATGGAAGTCCTGGCATACTTCCTAAAGGACTACCAGTAAATGGAAGGCCATCACAAGTTCTTGGTTGAATACTCATCTTCCCAAAATCGCTGTGATAGGACTGAGCACACTGATGCAGCTGTGCAGGAATGGGTATTGTGTGCTATCTGGACTGATCTTAAAAGCAGTTTCTTTATGAGTTGTTATTCCTCCGGGACAAAACTGTGTAATTGGCACAGACGATTCATCTGGAAACTGTCTCCCTCAGGCGCTGTTTACAAGATTCAGAAGCTCAAATAGAAGTAAAGTACAATAATGTTTTCAAAAAGAAGAAAAGCGTAACTTCTCAGAAAAAAAGACTGAAAGGAAATACTTCAAAATTAAATTAGCACAACATTGTAAATCAAGTATATTCCACTTTTAAAAAGCGAAATGATTACTACAAAACTATGATTTTTAATCTTTGACTTTTACATTTTTTTAGCTTTTGAAATGAGCACCTATTGTTTTTCAATTAAAAAAAGAAAGAAAAATTGATGAGAATGCTGTTACTAAGAAAAAAAAATACGAAATAGTCAAACAAGAGAGAGCCAAAAACAAGATTTCATTATACAGTTAAAGCAGAGAATACATATATTATTCAAAGTATATCATTAGCTAAAACAGTGTAAAAGGGAACATTGGAAACCTTCACCTTTTTTCGATTTCAAAATTCTTAAATTTTATTTAAGTAATGACATTTTAATAGTGGCTTTACAGTTTTTCAGATATATCAGTTTATGAACATCACAACAAATAAACAAAAGCAAACAACAAACAATAAAACCAGAGTATAGACAGGGGAAATATATAATCCAAAGATAGTACATGCTGCCAGAATACGCATATCCTAAGTACAACTACAGTCTTCCAGTAATAGAACAGTAGTTCTATATGGTTCATACCCTATCAAGTGTAATCATAAATGGAACCTTAGTTGTAAATCCTTATCTTTGGATCAAGGAGGTCATTGGGTGCTAAAAATGTTACAGACTCGCTATGCCTGTCTTTTCTTTTTTCTCTGGAATGGGTTATTTATTCCTTAGTTTCCCCTTTAAAATTCTTAGATTTTAAAGGTAGATCAGAAGACAAATGAGAGGTCTTAATACCCTTGTGCAGTGTCCTCTAACCTGAGGTGAACAGTGAGACCACACTCTGATGACCTTCCAGCGTGATGGTAGCTGGAGAGCCGAGGGGCTGAGGACAGACTCCTGCACTGTACCTTTTGTACCAGGCTTGCATGTACTTCTTAGTGACTTTCCTAGTTTGATCCTTGACTGTAGAATCAAACTTTTAGTTACGCCCACATCTAATAGGCCTCATCTCATCCAAGAGCTTCCCTGGTAGCTCAATGGTAAAGAATCCACCTGCTAATGTAGGAAGCATGGGTTCCATCTCTGATCTAGGAATATCCCATATGCAACTACACCTGTGTGCCACGACTATTGAACCTGTGCTCCAGAGCCCAGGGGCCACAACTGCTGAAGCCCTTGTGCCCTAGAGCCTGTGCTCCATAACAAGAGAGGCTTCTGCAACGAGAAGTCCACACACCACAAACAGAGAGCAGCCCCTGTTCACCAAAACTAGAGAAAAGTCCAAGCAGCAATGGCGACCCAGCACAGCCATAAATAAATGAATAAAATTATTTTAAAAAGAAGAAAAGCTGAATTAAAAGAAAAGAAAAGAAGCTCACCCCCCCCTTCTCAGATATCTGAAGAGAGAATCAGAAGCCTACTGCCTTGCCATCTCTAGACAGTTCCATGTGCCAAGACCAGGCAGCACAGGTGACTGAGTTCAGGTGCCCTCGTTGGGGTCTGGGAACCAACAGATAACAGCTTACCTCTTGCTTGAGGATTCCTTGGAAAGTTCTCTGTAAGTGCTACTCCTGAGTCAGGAAATGCTTCCATACACCTTCCCTCACCTACTTGTCCATCAGATTCTTGTAGCTCCTTCACTTTAGATCAGCTTCTTACCTACCACCCAACCCTGAGGATCTGGTTTTTCTCTAAACTGTGTTTTTACTCCTGAGACTTTCTACCCAAGACTCGGCAGCTGAGTCTATATTCCCTGGGTTCCCACTTTCCTACCATCTGCAAGGGCACTCAGAAAATTAAAAAGTGCTTATTAAAAAAAAAAAAAACAACTCAAGCCTGTTTATGCTACCTTATTTTACTTCACATTTTTTTACGCATATATTTTCTGTAACTATCTTCAGGACTTGGTCCATACTGTTACCTTTGCATTCTAGTGTCATTCCCTCTTTTTCTGGGAAGTCTTTCACAATTTTTCCATCCTGAGTGTTTCTATAGCACTTAAAAACTAACACACATAATTGCTTTCTCAACACAATTGTAAACTCCTTGCGGGCTGGAATCGTGTCTCATGTTTCTTATGCAACATAGGGCAAAGGATCCTGGTATTTAAAACAATAAAGTGCCCATAACAGCAGCAAGTAAATATTTCTTTGGCTGTGCATTAGCCTCCCAATGTGGAAACTGTGGCTTCCTTCAGATTCTTTCCCAACTAGTTCAGAGAGTCCCCAGGGACAGTTCAATCTGCTCTGGAGTAAAGTTCTTTAGGCTGCTTTGTGTGTAGCCATTTCCCCCAGCTTGTGTTCTGTGAATGTTTTCCTATCTACCACCACCTCCCACACCCACTTTCTTCCTTTTACACTCTGGCTGCCGTGGTAAAATATTCTGCCACCCCATGCTCTGATGTACAGCATCTCTGGGGCCTAGATCTTCTTCTTTAATATTATTTCTTTGACTGTGCCGGATCTTAGTTGCAGCATACAAACACTTATTTGTAGCATGCAAATTCTTATTTGCAGCATGTGGGATCTAGTTCCTGACCAGGGATCAAACACAGACCCTTTGCATTGGGAGCTCAGAGTCTTAGCCTCTAGGCCACCTGGGGAAGTCCCCTATTTCTTATTTCTCATTCTTTGTCTGGTTCAATTTGAGACAGTATTGCCTGCCTCACCAGCACTAACCCTTTGATCTTACCCTGCCTTATGTTCTAGGATTCACTTTCTCTCACGAGGAGTTCATTCTTAGGAGAATGAACCATGGAACAAGTAACCCCTTCATGGACCAACCCACCCAAACATATTAAGACATGTTGTGATTGTGTAGGATTGAGCCTGGGACTATCTCCTCCAGGAAGTCTTTCCTGAGTCATGCCTGCTCCCACCATTACCTCCATATAGATAGTAGACATCTCTTCTTTGTACCATGGTACTCTGAATATGTCCTAGATATAGTTCTTATTATGTTATATGGTAATTATCTTTTTATGAACCTAATTCTCCATCTAAACTATGGGCCCTTTCAGGGAAAGAATCATGTCTCATGCATTTGAGCATCTCGCTTTGTTCTTGGCGCTAAGATTCCATAGTATGTCAGGCTGGGCCCCCAGTGTGCTTGTATGTTCCACAATTGATTTGATTTGAATAATACCTTGTTTGAATTAATGGAAGTTCTTCCTTTGATAAGACTTTCTTGCCAAGGTGATTCATTGTTTTTTGCTTTAAGATTTATGTCGAATTAATTAATCAAACATTGAATGAAGCCCTGTATGTCCTAGTAATGCCCAGCCCCGTGGAGATATGGAGATGAATAAGACTTGGTTCCTGCACAGCAGAGATCTAGAAGCTTCTTTGGGTTTCCCTCCCTCCATTTATCCATTCTTTCCTCCCATTCCTTTTCTGGATAAATTTTTATTGTGTCTGAAATTATGTCTAATGGAGTAAATGTATGCAAAGAGATTTTTTTTTTCAGTAAATTCTACTTAATGCAACAGTAAAATTTTATTACAGATATAGAAATAGCACAGAAGGAAACATCATAGAATTCTTAGGGTGGACTTGGCAGATCTTGCAGGAGGTGACTTTTAAGTGAGTTTTAAGGGATGGAGGAGCCTGGTGGTCTTCACTCCATGGGGTCGCTAAGAGTTGGACACGACTGAGTGATGTCACTTTCACTTTTTACTTTCATGCATTGGAGAAGGAAATGGAAACCCACTCCAGTGTTCTTGCCTGGCAAATCCCAGGGACGGGGGAGCCTAGTGGGCTGCCATCTATGGGGTCGCACAGAGTCGGACACGACTGAAGTGACTTAGCAGCAGCAGCAGCAGCAAGGGATAAAAAGACACAACAGATGCTCAGGTGGATGAAAGATGCATGCATGCTGAGTCACTTCAGTTGTGTTGGACTCTTTGTGACCCCATGGGCTGTAGCCTGCCAGGCTCCCCGGTCCATGGGATTCTCCAGGCAAGAAGATTGGAGTGGGTTGCCATTTCCTTCTCCAGGGGATCTGTTCAATCCAGGGATTGAACTCACACTCACGTCTCTTGTCTCCTGCTTTGGCAGATGGGTTCTTTACCACTAGCGCCACCTGGGAAGCCAAACAAAGAGCAAGCATATACAAAGGCCTTGAGATGTGAAGAAGCATCATGTGTTCCAGAAACAGTACTACTTGGGTATCTATCTCTGCAACATAAAGTTTAGTAGAATGGGGATGGGGTGAGATGGAACTAGGGTAATAGGCAATGTTTTGAGTGCTAAGGTCTTTTATGTTTGGCACACTTTTTAGTGAAGAGAATGGTCATCTGCAGTATGGCTGGTGGTATTAATAATCCAAGTGTGAAGTCATTACATGGCAAATTTCCATCCATTTCCATCACAGAATTAAGTGGGGTTCTGTGATCATCTAGCTGTAGTTTAGTATTCATTGTAGGGATGAATAAGAATGAAAAGAATGTGCTCCCTAGATTTGATGTTCCTATTGAGGATAAAGAATGTACCCACACAGACAGTTGAGAGTCCTTACCAAGCAGTCTACAAACTAGTACAGACTTAAATTATAAAGATAGTATATAAGCACAATATTTTTGCTTTTTAAAATTAAATTATAGTTTGGCTTTCCTGGTGACTCAGTGGTAAAGAACCTGCCTGCCAATGCAAGAGATATGGGTTCAATCCCTGGGTCAGGAAGATCCCTTGGAGAACGAAATGGCAACCCACTCCAGTATTCTTGCCTGGGAAATCCCATGGACAGGGGAGTCTGGTGAGCTACAGTCCATGGGGTTGCAAAGACAGTGATTCAACATCAACAGTAGTTGATTTACAATGTTGTGTTGGTTTCTGGTGTACAGCAAAGTGATTCAGTTATACATATATATACATATTCTTTTTCATTATGGTTTATTACAAGATACTGAATGTAGTTCCCTGTGCTGTACAGTGGGACCTTGTTTATCTGTTTTATATATAGTAATTGTTTATCTAACCCCAAACTCCTAACTTATCCCACCCCCACCCCCTTTACCCTTTGGTAACTATAAGTTTGTTTTCTATGTCTGAATAAGCACACTCTAGATGAGTTATAGAAATGATTAGGAAAGTGTGAGTTATAAAGAGACAACCTGATTTGGGGTTTAAAAACAATTTCCATCAAAGCTAGCTGAGCATAGAATATGCAAAATTGAGGAATGTATTTGTAAGTTAAAAACCTCTAATATTCTATAGTCTTACAGTCAAGAAATGATCTTCTAGTTAGACCAACAAATAATCATCTTTGAGCTTTATAGTATAAGCAGGAGACAAATTTATTTTTTCTTTTTAATAAATTTGTTATCTTATTCTCTACTGGTGACATGAGGCTGTGTTAAGTTTTTGTTTTCCACTAATTTTATTTTTATACTTTTAGGTATTCAGTTTGCCTTAGAGATTGTTTATTATTTGTATGAAATGAGTCCCTGTGTTTCTGACAAGTTACTCTTTGTCCAGACTACACAGGGATTAGCTTAGATTCTCTACTTTCAGAAATGTACCATGCTTCTGCCTTTTTCCTGGTGGAATGCATTCACTCTTCTCCTTGTTTCACTAGGGCTCATATCCCCATAGCCCTCTCCCTCTACTCAGAAATTCTTTCCTTTCGTAGAGCTCATGTGAACTTTTGTCAGCTCCTAGGGTCTGTATGTGAAGCATCGTGGAGCCTTTGATCATTAAATCACATTTCACACTTTTTGTTGTTGTTCAGTTGCCAAGTCATGTCCCATTCTTTGCAACCCCATGGACTGCAGCATTCCAGGCTTCCCTGTCCCTCATCATGTCCCAGAGTTTGCCCAAGTTCATGTCCATTGAATTGATGATGCCATTCAACTGTCTCATCCTCTGTCACCCCCTTCTCCTCATGCCCTCAATCTTTCCCGGCATCAGGGTCTTTTCCAACAAGTCAGCTCTTTGCATCAGGTGGTCAAAGTATTGGAGCTTCAGCATCAGTCCTTCCAATAAAATATTCAGTGTTGATTTCCTTTAGGATGGACTGGTTGGATCTCCCTGCAGTCCAAGGGACTCTCAAGAGTCTTCCCCAACACCACAGTTCAAAAGCATCAATTCTTCAGCACTCTGCCTTCTTTATGGTCCAGCTCTCATATCTGTACATGATTACTAGAAAAACCATAGCTTTGACTAGATGGATCTTTGTTGGCAAAGTAATATCTCTGCTTTTTAATACACTGTCTAGGTTTGTCTCCAAGAAGGTTTCCCTTCAAGGTTTCCCTCCAAGAAGCAATTGTTTCCTTAATTGTCACACTTAGGCAAACTCAGATTTACAAGGTGATGTATTATAGTCAATCCTCCAAAAGGATAGGGGAACCTTTCACTTTCAATTTGTATACTTTATAAATTTACTATTTTCATAATAAAAAGTAAAGATGACCCAATTTGAAAAACTAAATTCAGTAGTAGAGCCTTCAGTACCAGTTCAGGTCTATTATCCTATCTATATCTACACACACAGACACACACACTCCATAGTGCAAAATAATATTAAAAGCCTCATACTAGTTTAGAAAGCAAGAGCCATAAAAATGTTCCTATTGTACAACCCAGAAGCTCTACTGTTGAGAAGCAGCCTAAGGAAACAATTCAAAAGAAGGAAAATATAAAAATCTACACAAAGCCTGTCTACACACAGAAAAATTGGGGAAAGAAGACTTTAATATCAACATTAGGGGAAAGTTAGGAAAATGATAATACATCATGGCATATTATTGCAACACTGAAAATGATTATTATAAAAAATGATATTAACAACATAGCATGTTTATAGTATAATGAGAAAAAGAATACAAAATTATATATACACTGATTATAGCTGTGTATAAGATGAATTACATGTGGGTAGCTAGAAGGAAATGGGCAAATGAAAACAGCTGTTGTAGTTCAGTGGAACTAAGGGTGAATTTTAAAATTTTATTGAATGTTTTTTCAGGAGATAAGATTGGAAATTTTGAGAGTTTCAAATTGTCAGTTAATTCAGATTATTATTGTTCTGGGACTTTTGCAGCAAAGACTCCAAGATCTGAGCCTCTTCCCTCTCTATTTCACTAACCAAGAGAATTACCCCCTAGGAAAAGAAGGCAACATCTACTTTCTTAGAAAAGTTATAAAAAGGAACATTCTCAGGGCATATGATACCGGAATGACCTTCTGCAGAAGTCTGTAGATCCATTCTTAGAAATCTTCAAGAAAGTAGTTATGGTTTGATTACTAAAGATGGATCAAATCCAGTAACCTCTTTACTGAGATAAAATTCACATAAAACTCAGCCTTTTTAAGCACACAATCAGTAGTTGTTAGTATATTTACAGATTTGCACAACCATCAATCACTATTACCTATTTTAAAAACATTTTTAAAAGTACCCACTAAGCAGCCGCACCCCCTTCTTCCCTCCTGCCAGCGCCTGGCAACCATTAGTCTATTTTCTGTTTTTATAGATTTGCCTATTCTAAACATTTAATATAAATATGTCTGATTCGTGTCTGTCTTCTTTCATTTAGCATAGTGGATTTCAAGGTTCATCCATGTTATAGCCCATATCAGTGCTTCGTTCTTTATTATAGTTGAATATTAATGTTCCATTGTATAGTACACCACATTTTGTTTATCCATTCACCAGCTGATACACATTTGGATTGTTTCCATTGTGTGTGTGAAACTGTTGTGAGTAATTCTGCTTTGAATATTTGTGTAAAAATTTTTGTCTGGACATTTGTTCTCAGGTTTTTTTGGTTATACACGTAGGTATGGAATTGCTGGGTCTTATCACAAGTCTATGTTTTAACTTTTTGAGGATCTCTTTTCCAAGTGGCCACACCGTTTTACACTCTCACCAGCAATAAATGAGTTCCATGATGATCTTTTGACATCCCTTCCAGCTCTTAATGCAGTGCTTGAAGTGTGGTAAACATTGAATAGATGCCAGTTACTCTTACTGATGATGATGTCAGAGAAAACTGGAAATTGCCTTGTGTCCATTGTCTCTAAGTAAAATGAAGTCATTGTGATATTTTCCTCAGTAGGCTATATTTTGGCTTTTTTTTTTAAACTCTCAGTAATTGGTAATGATATTTTCTTCCTTTAATTTTCCAGAGAGAGATTATAAATGTGTGTGTGAACTTTTTCCGTTTCGTTTGATAAACTCCTTTGACATAGTTCTGAAGTCTGTAAGTATTAAATAAATGCATGTACTCATATGTAGGGCATGGGCATGCCTCCAGGGTCCCCAGTGCTGCTGCCCTGAGTATGGGTGGTGGAGGCACATCTGCCGCTGTGGCGTAGCAGCAGGCTGCGAGAGTAAAGGAAGGGGAGGAGCAGTAGAGGCCTGGGCTGTGAGCACTGGGATCGCCACGGTTAGCAGCGCTGCAGGGTGTGTGGGAGTCTTCAGTGAGACCTCTCTCCTGTCCGTACCACTTTTGCCACGTCCCTGCTGCCTCACTGCCCTGCTGCTCCCTAATGTGTCCTGTTCCTGAAGTGCTGGGACGTCCCTCTAGCGGTCCAGGGCTTAGGCCTCCCCGGTCCCACGACAGGGGGCCGTGCTGGGGAAGTTGGATCCCACAAGCCACGAGGGTGCGGCCAAGGAAAAAAAAAGGTGTTGACAATACAAAGATTTAGGTCAAGTCATGGTTTAGCACCTTTTATGATTTTTCCTCATTGCCACATTTGAAAAATGTTTTCTTCTTTCATTCCCGTAATTCAAGTCACTCACTACGTATTTATTGCTCACCTCAGATGTGCCAGGCACTGTTTCAGGTACCCGTTTTTATCCTTCTCCATCCATTGCCTTCTGCTCCTACCTTTTTCTTTCCCTTTACATTTCCCAAATTGGAAGTCAGAGAGACAAATGAGAGAGAGAAATTATAGGATGTCGTATCTATGTGTATTATATTCTCTTCGTATTCTAGTAATCATTTCACTGATTTTCTTTGATTCCAAACAAATTGTATGTTTTCCCCAAACACCTCAATGGTGTGTGAGAGGACATCCTATTTGTGTGTACCTTGGGTTTGAAGACTTCTTACCAGTTTTCTGCCTCTTTCCAGAATGGCGTTGTTGATTTGTTCTTTATTTTCTGAGTCTGGCAAAATAGGAAGGAGGTCCTGGCAGGAGGAGTAAGAAAAATATAAATCAGAGAAGACGGGCAGAAAGGAGCAAAACCAAATTCTAGGCCAGAATGGGGGTTACGAATCAGAGTAGTTGAGGCCTCCAAATACATAGTATCTTATATGTAATATTATTACATTATGTTGCCCTTTTGTGTCATTTCAGTAAAGTAGTTTAGTTTTCATGGTGCCAGAAGAAATTTTAGAGATTATTTAATTCATTTACAAAAATAAGTCATGGAACATGCAGGGTATCCTATTTTCACCCTAATTGATAGAAATGGGATAATAAATTGGATATTTTTGCTACTTTTTATTTACTAACTCAGAATCTATCTTTGTAGTAGTCTCAAAACAGAAATGTTCTTCAACTAAGAAGACAAATGAATGGACTGGTATTTCCTCTCTCTATTTTTTTTTTTTTTTTTTGTCATATTGTGGCATAAAAAAGAATGAACATTTGTAAAGCACTATGGCAAACAGAAAGGGCTACTGTCAACTAGAGGTGACTGACCTGAGGTTGAGGCCATTAGTATTTTAACCTACCTGTAACTCTATCTCTTACACCAGTTGAGGAACTTGGAAACAAACTGTGTAAGCCGCAGGATTATGGTGGGTTGGTGTTGAATTTTACCCTTTACTGAGAGATGTAGAGTGTTTTAGCATGAGCAAGGTGGCTGGAAATAATGGCCTGATTAACTCTATGGCTTCCTATATACATGTACATTTGATGTTGTGTCTAGTAATATAATGTATGTCTACAGCAAAAAACAATTAGTGCATATTTTAGATTATAAAAGCTGGTCTCAGATTTTTAGATTTCCATGATCACTTGGGTTTTGGAGAAAATTTGAGGGAATTGAACTGTAAGTTCCAGACCTCTGAACTCATCAAGTCTTGGAGAAGGAGGTTTTAGAGCTTGAAGGTTCAAGCAGGTGAAACATTTTTACAGATATCTAATATCCTATAGTATTTTGAAAATTACATCTATATTTTCATAGAAAACTTTTTTCTCTGCCTTTTTCCCTTTACAACAAAGGGAATTCTCTAGAGGTATGAGATGTGTATTGTCTTATTTTAAAAAGTCCATGAATGTTTGACATACATGTAAATATTGATATATTTTTTAATATATACGTATATATCATTTGTAAGTTTTAAATCATAATTAAAAAAATTAACATCCACAAATCTATTGGTCATGTTAGTAAGTGATGGGAATGGGGCAGGAACCCAAACAGTTTCATCCTAAATCCATTGCTATTTCTAATAAGTATCTTGATACATATCATTCCTCATTATTAAAATGTGCAGTGGTGTCATGAAAAGAAATTAAAATCGGTCAGTGATGACACCAGGTGTTGATAGGAATGCAGAGGAACTGGATCCTCATACATCGCGGTGGAAATGTGAAATGGTGCAGCCACTCTAGAAAATAGGCTGGCAGATCCATTAAAAATCTAAACATGTAACTGCCATACAGCCCAGCAATACATTGTGGATCATTTATTCCAGAGAAATGGAAACTTCTTCGCATACAAAAACATGTCAATGAATGCTCACAGCACCTTCATTTTGTAATACTCTAAAGCTGGAATCAGTCCAGATATCCTTCATTAGGTAAACGATTAAAGAAACTGTGATACATACATACTTCATGGCTGCCAAGGAATCAGAGGAGGGCATAAAAGTAAAAGTGGTTATGAAAGTGCAGCATGGAGATCTTTGTAGTGATGGAATTGGTGTGTGCTTGACTATAGTAGTGGATACACAAAACTACGTGTAATAAAACTAAATGGAACTAAATACATTGACACACATAGAAATGAATACAAGTAAAATAGATCCAAAAATCAGTAGATTCTATCATTATCATATTGTGATATTACAATTTTGCAAAATGTTACTATTGGGAAAACTGGGCAAAGGGATCTCTGTATTAATTTTTACAACTGCATATGAGTCTATAATTATCTCAGAATAAAAAGCATACAACATTGAAATCCAATTTTAAATAAATTATTGGTTCTAATTTTAAGAGCTGTAGTATATTTGTTTTATTAATAACTACTACAACTTATAATAATCATTTATGGTTTAATGAAATCTTGGGATGGAAGGGAGCTTGAATGATGCATTCTAGTTCTGGCACTATTGCCAGTTAAATAGTTGTTCAATGTAAGTCCATTTTAATAAACTAGACAGGGGTTTCCTGAGAGGTTACTATTTATTTAGCTTGTATCTACAACTCTTTCCCCCCAGATTTAACATGAATAATTTGGGGAGCTTTTAAAATGTATATTCCCAAGCTTCATCTGTAAGGATTCTGATTGAGTAGATCTGGGAGTGTGTGGTGGAGTGGGTGAGTGTTAGTTGCTCAGTCATGTCCCAACTCTTTGTGACACCATGGACTGTAGCCCGCCAAGCTCCTCTGTCCATGGAATTCTCCAGCTAAGAATACTGGGGTAGGTAGCCATTTTCTTCTCCAGGGGAATCTTCCAGACCCGGGGATCGAACCTGGATCTCCTGCCTTGCAGGCAGAGTCTTCCATAGGGCTACCAGGGAAGCCCCAGATCTGGGGGTAAGTTCTGGCAACCTGCATTAAAAAAAAAAATCAGCTGATTTTGATTAAAAAGAACAGTGGATTATGCTTTGAGAAACATTGAATTATAATTTTTATGATGAATCAATAAGAACACTTTCAGTTGCTTTGTGGCATGAGGATTTGTGATTAGGTGAGAATTTTAAGAGCAAACTACTGATAAAATTTTTCAAACACCCACATGTTGAAAATGTTTGATTAAATTGAATATGTATTTACTCTGAATCAACAAGAGCTTTGAGCAAAAAGGAACTTGCCTTTAGTTCTTATTCATGTTGAAAGAATCCTGCCAATCTCTAAACTGCTTGACTTGCCTGAAACCACTCATGATTTACTTGCTATAGAAAAGTCAAAGACTTCTGTTTTAGTTTCATAGACTGTATGAAGGGAATGCTCTGCTAGGGTGAATGATTTATAAACTCTGAAAATAATGTACTCATTGATTCCTTATTTTTTGTAAATGAAGTTCCATCTAAAGTAATTGACTCATCCTTATCCTTTTCCCCCTAGACTGTAGTCACTTTAAGTGACTGTAGTTGAAAAGCAGATGCAAAGAAATCGTCCTATTCTAATTTTGGGGGGTGCTCAGTTTGCTTGTTGAAATCTGATGGGTCTCCCTCTGCTTTGCCTCTTCAAACAATTAAAACATATTCACTTGAGAATTCTTCAGGCTTAGAGTCGAGTCCAGTCCAGCTCCTGAGTGTATGCTTTGAGCTAGTGAGTTGTCCTGTGGTAGCCCCTCTCTCTAGGCTTGGGGCAAGGAAGGATCAACTCTACCCTTCCTTTCAAGAGTATAGGAGAGCAATACAACTCTTCAAAGAAACCTCTTGCAAATCCTCCCTCTCTAGTAACCCCATCTTGCTGGGGATTGATGTCAGAGAACCAGCCCTGGCCCTTTTGACTTTTAACACATGTGGTTTCCTGGACACCTCATTTTGATATGCAGCTTTTATTATATTTTTGTGTGCTTCACAGTATAAAGCATATAGCACCATGTATCATATATAATTTGGTACTTCATGTAGCAAAATGCAAAAATATACATGGGAAAGACAGATTAATGATTTTCTCTGAGGATGAAAGTTAAGATAATGAATATAAGGGGAGAGAGTTAGGTTTGGTCATAACATTGTATTTCTTCTTAAAAGAGAGTTTTAAATTAATACGGCAAACTATTGACATCTGTTTACATTTAGTGATACGGAGCTACCTTTTATGTCATTTTTCTCAGTTTTCCTCTTTAAAAATTTTTTATTGAGTACAGTTGATTTAGAATGTTGTGTTAGTTTCTGCTGTACAGCAAAGTGAGTCAGTTATACATATATCTACTCTTTTTTAGATTCTTTCCCCATATAGGTCATTACAGAGTATTGGGTAGAGTTTCCTGTGCTATACAGTAGGTCCTATATAAAATATAACTATAAAATATAACTGTTTTATATATAGTTATGTGTACATGTCAGTCCCAGTTTCCCAGTTAATCTCTCCCCCCTTTCTGTTTTTCTGTACAGACAATTTTTCTGTATGTTTGAAATGTTTATAAGTTCAAATCAGTTGCAAGAATGAATCTAGGTTACAGTAATTTCTCTGTTTCAAGTTGCTCTCTTCCTTTATTCTCGAAGACAGAGAAAACTTAAGTCATCTGATAGAAATGATCCCAGCTGACCACTCAGAGCCACACACACACACACACACACACACACACACACACACACACGTGCACACTCCTTTCCTTCTTTCCTTTGGGCACAGTGGAGTCGCTCTTTTCATCTCTGTTCTGGGTCTCCTCTCTTCTCACCTCAGAAACTTTGTACTATTAATCTGCCAACACCTTATCTCTTCAGGTTATCTCTTTCTACTGACTTCCTGTTAATATATTAAAACGTGCTAGTTCTCTTAGCTTAAAAAAATACAAACAAACCCATGCCTCAAGTAGGTGCAGAGCTATCCACAGTGCAGGCGAAAACATTTTCATTTGGAAACTGTCCCAGTGCATTTTCTTTATAAGTCAGTTCCTTTTCTTCTGTGTGAAAATCACTATGATCAAAATAGCTGTCGTCTGTCTCTGAAGCATTTTCTATAGATTTTGTTTTGTTTTGTTTTTAGCTTTCTTTGGAATTTAGGAGAGAAGTGGGAAGGCAGTTTTAGATTAACACCTGTCTGAGAAATTCCAAAATTAGAGATGGCCATCTGGTTTGCATAATGTGTAATATTTTTGAAAAAAGGTCTTATTGTTCTAAATAGATTTTTAAGTATTATTCTAAAATAATACTTAATTTTAAAACTGCTACAGCTATCAACATTTTACTGTTGAACTGAAAAGAGGATCATCCGATGTTGGTGATATTCACTCCAAAAAAGAAAGCTTCTGTGACCTCGCTGTTCTCTGTGAGACAGCTGTGGGCAGTGGAAGGCCACATTTCTCCTTATTCAGGCTCATATACATTGAAGGCCCATCTTCAATTCTTCCATGCTTCTAATTATTCTTTAGACTAATGTACTTAAATCAGGCCTTAGGTAGTCAACCACAGTAGCTCTTAACATGTCTGAATTTGACCAAGGTCATCCCTACCTCATGGGTACTTTAAAATTTGACTAGCTCTCTTGCCTTCTATTATAACTTTGAAATAAATTTCCTGGATATATCCCTGAAATTCTGCATTTTATAAAGCCTGAGATTATCATTCACCAGCTCTTATTCAGTGCCCTACTGATCTATGTGTACCTGAGCTTTTGTCAGATCTAGTGCTAAAGATTCAGAGAGCATATTAAAAAAACTCAAGGCTACTGTTCTGAAACTAACTGTAAACAAAACTAAAACTGTGATTGCCTATAGAATTTGATGCTGCAGTAGGTGAAAAAAGTGCATTTGAAAAACCAGTGAGTGTTAATTGTTGCAAGCTTTTTGGAAAGTGGTGTAACAATATATATCATTAACTTTTTAAAACCATGTAACCTTTGACCTAGAAATTTTCTTGCTAAAATCTTTACTGAAAAAAATAAATACTTAAGCAAGTATTTATGTATTTAATATAATAGGCAGTAGAATAGAGAAAGTACAGACTTTGAAGCTAAGTTTCCTCAATTCAAATCTTTGTTCTCCTATTTACTACTCGTATTAGTTAATTTCAGTTCAGTTCAGTCACTCAGTCATATCCTCTTTCTGACCCCATGGACTGCAGTACGCCGAGCCTCCCTGTCCATCACCAACTCTTGAAGCTTACTCAAACTCATGTCCATCGAGTCAGTGATGCCATCCAACCATCTCATCCTCTGTTGTCCCCTTCTCCTCCTGCCTTCAAGCTTTCCCAGTATCAGGGTCTTTTCTAGTGAGTCAGTTCTTTGCATCAGGTGGCCAAAGTATTGGAGTTTCAGCTTCAGCATCAGTCCTTCCAATGAATATTCAGGACTGATTTCCTTTAGGATGGACTGGTTGGATCTCCTTGCAGTCCAAGGGACTCTCAAGAGTCTTCTCCAACACCACAGTTCAAAAGTGTCAATTCTTTGGTGCTCAGCTTTCTTTATGGCCCAACTCTCACATCCATACATGATTACTGGAGAAAATATAGCTTTGACTAGATAGATCTTTGTCATCAAAGTAATGTCTCTGCTTTTTTAATATGTTGTCTAGGTTGGTCATAGCTTCCAAAGAGCAAGCATCTTTTAATTTCATGGCTACAATCACCATCTGCAGTAATTTTAGAGCCCAAGAAAATAAAATCTGTCACTGTTTCCATTGTTTCCCCATCTATTTGCCATGAAGTGATGGGACCAGATGCCATGATCTTCGTTTTTTGAATGTTGAGTTTTAAGCCAACTTTTTCACTCTCCTCTTTCACTTTCATCAAGAGGTTCTTTTGTTCCTCTTCGTTTTCTGTCCTAAGGGTGGTGTCATCTGCATATCTGAGGTTACTGATATTTCTCCCGGCAATCTTGATTCCAGCTTGTGCTTTAGCCAGCCCAGCATTTCTCATGATGTACTCTGAAAAGGAGTTAAATAAGCAGAGTGACAGTATACAGCCTTGATGTACCCCTTTCCCAATTTGGAACCATGTGTTGTTCCATGTCCAGTTCTAACTGTTGTTTCTTAACCTGCATACAGATTTCTCAGGAGGCAGGAAAAGTGGTCTGGTGTTCCCATCTCTTTAAGAATTTTCCACATTTTTTTGTGATCCACTCATATAGCCTTGCTTTACTCTCCATACGTTTCTCAGTTTCTCCATCTGTAAAACAAAGAATAGTCCCCACTCATAGAGTTCTTACAAGGAGATTTAAGAGTAAAGAAGAGTCCAGTATCTGTTAGCTACCACAGCAATGCTGCATAACAAATTGCCCCCAAAACTCAGTGACACATAATGAGCATTTATTTCTTACTTGTACTTCCAACAGATCAGCTGGAGTTCAACTTTTATAGGCTGAGATTGGCTCCAGGCTATGGGTTTGGTTCAGGTGGGCTATGGTGTCACTTACTCTCCTGGAATGTGTTGACTGCCAGGACCTGTTCTTCTTTTGGCAAAGCCTGAAGCATAAAGAGGCAAGTCTTATTGTACCTTTTGCTTTGCGTCTCATCTACTAACAAACATTGACCAAAGCAACATCAATGTTGCCAAGCCCAACATCAATGAGGCAGGGAAAGTAGGGGAGGGGGAAGGAATGAATATTTACAATTCAAGAGTTGACAGACTATAAGGAGCCAGATAGTAAAGGAGCCAGATAGTAAAGATTTGGGGCTTTGCTGGTCGTATGGTCTCTGTTGCAACCACTCATCTCTGCCATTTATAGCATTAAAGCAGCTTTAGATAGTAAATCACCACGGGGGCTGGCTGTATTCCAATAAGATGACTTGCAAAACCAGGTAGCAGACAGGATCTGGCTCATGGGCCATAGTTTTTTTTACCCCTGGCCAATATACCACACCATATCAGACTTTTTATGAAGATAACAGTTCCTGGTACAGTGTAACACTAGTAAATATTGGCTCTCATTAATAATGTTTTTACTATTAATAGACCACAATATTGGAAATAACAAAATGTTCAATGATAGAAATAGGGTTAAATACCCATAATATATGGCATACCCATTTAAATATCATATTTTTAAAATTTCAAGACTATGTCATGGCCTAACAATGTGTTTTAATATCATGTTAAGTGAAAAAAGTGATAAATGACATTTATCATTTGACCCCAATTTCATTTTTCTTACAAGATAATGTAGATTATATAAGTACATTATATAACAGCTATGAAATAAATACACCAAAACTGGATTGTTTATATACTTTTTTAACATAAGTATTATTTTTTATTAAGTTATAATTAACATATCATGTATTAATTTTAGGTGTACAACAGAATGATCTGATGTGTGTATATACTGCAAAGTGATCACCACATAGATTAGTTAACATCCATCTCCTCACATAGTTACAGTTTTTCCTTGTGATGATAACTTTTAAGATCTCCTCTCTTAGCAACTTTCAAATATACAATACAGTATTGTCAACTATGAGCTTCCCTGATGGGCTCAGATGGTAAAGAGTCTGCCTGCAATGCAGGAGACCTTGGTTCAATCCCTGGGTCGGGAAGATCCCCTGGAGAAGGGAATGGCAACCCACTCCACTATTCTTGCCTGGAGAATCCCATGGACAGAGGAGCCTGGCAGGCTACAGTCCCTAGTCACTATGCTATACACTGCACCCCAGGACTGATGTATCGTTTAGCTGACAGTACATAATTCTTTGTTGTCCATTTTTTCTATATTATGTGTGTCCTGTTTCCTGGTTGAAAGTACTTTGATGAGAAAAAAAAACTAGAATCCAGGTCTACTGAGGACTATTCTAACTGATGTAGTTACCATTTATATGGTCACTTCTGTTTCAATTGCTTGACAAACTGGGAGTTTCCCTTCAGAGATGTCTGATTAGAATGGACTAGATAGACACTTTCCAACCACTGTGTTTTTAAAGGAAAATTGTTCTGCTCCAGGGCTCCTGGAAATATGTGGTAGGGTACCAACCAATGTGAATAGAATCCCCACATGCCTTTCAGGCTGAAGAAACAGTAGCTCCTTTCTGACCACAGTTCCTGAGCAGCCACAATCCTTTCAGTGATACAGAGGCAGAATGTTGTTGCTCAGAGGTGAACAACCTCCCCCACCCCTGCTCTGACCACCCCAGTATTTGAACATACACATCTGCTTTTCTCATGTATCAGAGAGAGGTTGGGTTTCAATATTTAATTGCCACTGTGTCTGGAAGTCACAGAGATGAATCCTGGGAAAGGAAGTTTCTGGACCCAGCCGTCATCTTCATCAGTCTCACAGAATATTAACTGACATTAATTTCCTTTTTAAGACCCTTCAGAGTAGTCAGGTTTCATCTAATTCTAATCAGCCTCTGGGTACACCAAGATTCTAAACTCTGTTGCAGATTATCTTAATCAGATTGTACAACCTAGAGGTAATTATCCCAAGTAAATTTTCCCCTAAAATTTATTACTTCAGAGTCTGAAGTTTAAGGGACCATGCTTTTCAACCTTTGAGTTTAGGTAAAATGTAGCTAAACTTTATTTTTAGTGAGTGAATTGTTAGTGGATTTAGTGCCCACTGGGGTTCCCATGTAAGATTTGCCTGTGGATGTTGTATGTTTACTAAGTTCTAGACTATAAAGAAAGCTGAGAGCCAAAGATCTGATGCTTTTGAACTGTGCTGTTGGAGAAGACTCTTGAGAGTCCCTTGGACTGCAAGGAGATCCAACCAGTCCATCCTAAAGGAGATCAGTCCTGAGTATTCATTGGAAGGACTGATGTTGAAGCTGAAACTCCAATACTTTGGCCACCTAATGTGAAGAGCTGACTCATTTGAAAAGACCCTGATACTGGGAAAGATTGAGGGCAGGAGGAGAAGGGGACGACAGAGGATGAGATGGTTGGATGGCATCACTGACTCGATGGACATGGGTTTGGGTGGACTCTGGGAGTTGGTGATGGACAGGGAGGCCTGGTGTGCTATGGTTCATGGGGTTGCAGAGTCGGACACGACTGAGTGACTGAACTGAACTGAGACCCAGTATAGTGCTCAAGCCTCCTAAAAAGGGAAAATGAACACCTGATTTGCCCATTCTAAGTCCCCAAATGTTGCTAAGGCAACATGAATCCTATTTTAGGACTTATCTCAAGCAGTTCTTTAACTTGGAACTTCATGTTTATAAGCTAAAGATTTGTTGGGACTTCCCTGACAGTCCAGTGGTTAAAATTCCATCCTTCCATTGCAGAGGGCACAAGTTGAATCCCTGGTCAGAGAACTAAGATCCTGCATGATGTAGGGTGTGGCCCCCCAAAATAAATAAATAAAGATTTGTTAATAGTTACTGAGCTCATGATATGGAATGAAAACTATATTTAATAAGCTTAAACATATATACAACTACAGATACTATGAGTAGATTTTAATAGAAATTTCCAGTTATGCTCCATTAAGGACGAAGGAAGAACCCTTAACCTGAATGGCCAAGAAAATCGTCTGTTCTGGCTAGGACTTCCGCTTGTTTTTCTCTGCACTCTTAGACCCTGCTTTGCTGATCCTATCTGGGAATGGCAGCTAATCTCCAAAGATGACCCTGCAGTAGCCCTGCCTCCTGGTATGCATGCCCTTAAGGAGTGCCCCCTACAGTCCCTGTAATCTGGCCCTGTGTAGCCACGAGCGTAGGGCAGAAACGTGCAGCTTCCTCCTTGGTCTCTGGGAACCATTGTCCTGGGGTAACCCAGTCATCATGTAAGAAGCCTAACTACCCTGAGCACCGTGCTCAGGAGGCCAGCTTGCCATGTGCAGCTTTTCCAGCTACTCCAGCCAAGGGACTGGGCATGGGAGTGAAATAGCCACACATGTATCCAGCCCAGTCAGCCCTTTGTCACATGTCTTCAGCCCTAATCATGAATTCATGGAAAACTCGACTGATCAGCTCAGTCCAATCAACTCAGAACCACGAGAGACATGAATTATTTTTGTAAGCCTCTGGGTTTGGGGATAGTTTATTATATAACAATAGAAAATGGGAACACTTAGCTTTCTTGACCCCTATCTTTTGTATTGGGATGTTGAAGAACTCCGTGACTGAGTTCCTTTGCTCTTCAAAATCCTAATATTCCTTTTATGTAGAGTGCTTATAGGGACTGCATCTCCCTTGCATTTGCTGCATAAAATGCGGGTTATTTGTTCATTAAAAGCTTTCTGTGTGCCTTCTTAGGGATGGCTTCGCTTTGTTTTTCTGGTCTTACACTCTTTTAAACATGTGCCTGGCTTGTGGTCCCTAAAGCAGCAGCACCCTCTCCAGAATGTACTGTTTGTAGATTTTTTTGATGATGAGCATTCTGTCCGACATGAGGTGACCCCTCACTGTAGTTTTGATTTTCATTTCCCTAATAATCAGTGATGCTGAGCATCTTTTCATGTGTCTGTTGGCCATCTGTATGTCTTCTTTGAAGAAATGTCTGTTTAGGTCTTCTGCCAATTTTCTGATTGGATTGATTGTTTTTTTTAATATTGAGCTACATGAACCATTTGTGTATTTTGGAGATTAATCCTTTGTCAGTTGTTTCGTTTGCAAATATTTTCTCCCATTCTGAGGGTTGTCTTTTCATCTTGTTTGCTGTGGAAAAGTTTTAAGTTTAATTAGACCCCATTAGTTTATTTTTATTACTCTAGGAGGTGAGTCAAAAAAGATCCTGCTGCGATTTATGTCAGAGAATGTTCTGCCTGTTTTCCTCCAAGAGTTTTATAGTGTCTGGCCTCACATTCAGGTCTCTAATTCATTTTGAGTTTATTTCTGTGTATGGTGTTAGGTTGTAATTTTATTGTTTTACACATAGCTGTCCAGTTTTCCCAGCACCAACCGCAGCCTCCTTTGTTACAGATTAGGTGACCATAGGGGTGTGGGTTTACCTCTGGGTGTTCTATCCTGTTCCTTTGGTCTACATTTCTGTTTTGTTTCTTTTTGTGTCAGTACCATACTCTTTCTCTCTTTCTTGCTTTTTTTTTCTTTTTTAAAAAAATTCCCTAAAGCAGTAACTGACAAGGATCTTGGGACTGTGGGATTACCATAATTCAGTACAACACTTTCTTGATTACTGTAGCTTTGTCAAATAGTCTTTTTTTAAAAAATTAATTAATTTATTTTAATTGGAGGCTAATTACTTACAATATTATAGTGGTTTTTGCCATACATTGGCATGAATCAGCCATGGGTGTACATGTATTCCCCATCCTGAACCCCCCTTCCTCTTCCCTCTCTATCCCATCTCTCAGGGTCATCCCAGTGCACCAGCCCTGAGCACCCTGTCTCATGCATTGACCCTGGACTGGCGATCTGTTTCACATATGGTAATATACATGTTTCAATGCTATTCTCTCAGATCATCCCGCCCTCGCCTTCTCCCACAGAGTCCAAAAGACTGTTCTATACATCTGTGTCTCAAATAGTCTTAAGGTCAGAGAGCCTGATTTCCCCAGCTTCATTTTTCTTTCTCAAGATTGCTTTGGCTATTTGGGGTGTTTTGTTTTTCCATACAAATTGTAAAATTTTCTGTTCTAGTTCTGTGAAAAATACCGTTGGTAATTTGATAGGGATTGCATTGAATCTGTAGATCACTTTGGGTAGTATAATCATTTTCACAATATTGATTCATCCATTTCATGGTATATCTCTCCATATGTCTATGTTGTGTTTGACTTCTTTCATCAGTATCTTATAGTTTTCTGTGTACACAGGTCTTTTGCCTCCTTAGGTTTATTCCTAGGTATTTTATTCTTTTTGTTACAGTGGTAAATGGAATTGTTTCCTAAATTTCTCTTTCTGACCATTTGTTCTTGGTGTATAGGAATGCAAGAGATTTCTGTATATTGATTAGTAAAAGGAACCCTCCTGCACTGTTGGTGGGAATGTAAGTTGATACAGCCACTAAGAAGAAGAGTATGGAGGTTCTTTAAAAAACTGAAAATAGAACTACCATGTGACCCAGCAGTCCCATTACTGGAAATATACCCAGAGGAAACCATAATCAAAAAAGACACATGTACCCCATTGTTCATTGCAGCACTATTTACAATAGCCAGAATATGGAAAGCAACCTAAATGCCCATCAACAGAGAAATGGATAAAGAAGATATGGTAGGGCCTTCCCTGGTGATCCTGTGGTTGAGAGTCTGCCTGCCATGCCAGCGCAGGGGACATGGTTCAGTCCCTGGTTGGAGAGGATTCCACGTGCCATGGAGCAGCTAAGCCCGTGCGCCACAGCTACTGAGCCCGCTCTCTAGCGCCCTCGAGCGGCAATCGCTGAAGCCTGTGTGCTACATCTGCTGAATTCCAAGCACCTAGAGCCCGTGCTGCGCAACAAGAGAAGCACCGCAATGAACAGCCTGAGGGTAGCCCCTGTTCTCAACTAGAGAAAGCCCGAATGCAGCAGTGAAGACCCAGTGCAACCAAAATTAAATAGTGAGTCATAAATAAAATTCAGTTATAAAGAAGGTGTAGTACATATATGCAATGGAATATTACTCCATTGTATGGGTCATTTCTAGGTTTATTTGGATAAACCTAGAAACTGTCAGTGAAGTCAGAAAGAGAAAAATATTGTATATCAGTGCATATATGGAATCTAGAAAACTGGTATGGATGATATTATTTCCAAAACAGAAATAGAGACACAGACATAGAGAACAAATGTGCGAACACGGGAGGGGAAGGGGACAATGCATCAGAGAAAAATGCAAGTCACAGTACATGGTATTTGCTTCTATATCTATAAAGTTCAAGAGTAATGAACATCAAATTCTGCATTTTAGGTATACATGGCCAATGGTTAAACTACATAGGAAAGCACATATATGATTATCATTGAAGTCAGGTGCATGTTAATTAACCCTTTATTGAAGAAGTCACATAGAGGTCAGTGAAGGCACTAGAGAAACTGTTTCTTAACCCAAGTGGTAGTTACATGGGTATTTGCTTTCTAATTATAATTTAAGTTACACCAGTGACCACCTGACCTGCCTCTTGAGAAACCTATATGCAGGTCAGGAAGCAACAGTTAGAACTGGACATGGAACAACAGACTGGTTCCAAATAGGAGAAGGAGTCCGTCAAGGCTGTATATTGTCACCCTGCTTATTTAACTTCTATTCAGAGTACATCATGAGAATTGCTGGGCTGGAAGAAGCACAAACTGGAATCAAGATTGCTGGGAGAAATATCAATAACCTTAGATATGCAGATGACACCACCCTTATGGCAGAAAGTAAACAGGAACTAAAAAGCCTCTTGATGAAAGTGAAAGAGGAGAGTGAAAAAGTTGGCTTAAAGCTCAACATTCAGAAAAGTAAGATCATGGCATCTGGTCCCATCACTTCATGGGAAATAGATGGGGAAACAGTGGAAACAGTGTCAGACCTTATTTTTTTGGGCTCCAAAATCACTGCAGATGGTGACTGCAGCCATGAAATTAAAAGAGGCTTACTCCTTGGAAGAAAAGTTACGACCAACCTAGATAGCATATTGAAAAGCAGAGACATTACTTTGCCGACTAAGGTCCGTCTAGTCAAGGCTATGGTTTTCCAGTAGTCATGTATGGATGTGAGAGTTGGACTGTGAATAAGGCTGAGCACCGAAGAATTGATGCTTTTGAACTGTGGTGTTGGAGAAGACTCTTGAGAGTCCCTTGGACTGCAAGGAGATCCAACCAGTCCATCCTAAAGGAGATCAGTCCTGGGTGTTCTTTTGGAAGGACTGATGCTAAAGCTAAAACTCCAATACTTTGGCCACCTCATGCAAAGAGTTGACTCATTGGAAAAGACCCTGATGCTGGGAGGAACTGGGAGAAGGAGGAGAAGGGGCCAGCAGAGGATGAGATGGCTGGATGGCATCACTGACTCTATGGACATGAGTCTGAGTGAACTCCGGGAGTTGGTGATGGACAGGGAGACCTGGCGTGCTGCAATTCATGGGGTTCCAAAGAGTCGGACACGACTGAGCAACTGAACTGAACTGAACTGTGTATTTTTTAACTTGTCTGTGGCTGCACTGGATCTTTGTTGCTTTCTGTAGTTGCGGAGAAGGTGGGCTGCTCTAGGTTGTGGTACACGAGCTTCTCATTTCAGTGGCTTCTCTTGTTGAGGAACACAGGCTCTAGGCCTGTGGGCTCAGTAGTTGTGCACGCAGGCTGAGTTGTACCGTGACATATGGAATGTTCCCAGACCAGGGATTGTACCCATGTCCCCTACATTGGCAGGCAGATTCCTAACCACAGTACCACCAGGGAAGTCTGGCACTAATGTATTTTAAACAATTCTATATGAAGGATTTATTTCCAAGTTTTAAAAAAGAAATTTTTAAAAAGCACTCAAGAGACTTCTAGATCCTAGAGATATGTTTTTAAATAGATATGCTAAAGCACTTATATGAAAAAAAACTATGTATTTCCATCTACATATATATCTATAGTGTAATATATAGTCATTGTAGAAAATCTGTATAATACAGAGAAAACTAAAAATCATTCATAATCCCACCACTTCTGACATTTTGAAATAACCACCCTTGACATTTTGATGTATTCCTTGCAGTTTCTACAGTCTGTTGGTGACTTTTCTTTCTTTTTTTTGAAGCAAAATTGGAAACATATCATATATGCTGTTTTGAAAGTTGATTTTTTTCTCTTACCGTATCATGAACATTTCCTCATACTTTGACACTTTGAGATATTAATTTGCTATTGAAATCAGCCACAGGCTTCAGGATCACCCCGTGCAATTAGTTCCCCAAGGAAAAATGTTCTGCATTTTTGATGCTGTCAGCCCCCTAAGCTGTAAAAACTATGAACCAGCATACAGAGAAAATGTGAAAATTATCTGCTACTTGTTAGAATTTTATTTCTAGAGTTTTAATAAAATCAGAAAAGAGAATATCCTCATGCAAATAAAGCCTTTAGAATTTAGATCAGAGAATAATGACAGTTCTTCCTGTAAAAGTGAAAACTCAGCTCTTAGATAAAGAATGCTAAAACTCTGATCACTAGGCTAATAATGCCCTTGGACAAGGAATTCTTCTCTAAAGTTTTGTCATAAAAAAGTATTTTCATGCTCAGAACAAGCTGGGGAGTGTAGATATTTTTAGGACTTTTTTTTTCACTATTTTTAACTTATTAAAAACTCAAGATCTTCCTTGTGTGGAATGACATGAAAGTTTTTTTGTGTGTGTTTCTTGGTTAAACATCATAACTATTTCTTGATGTTTATGAACATTAGCACTAAGAGAGTTAAGATACATTTAGATAATTTTCTTAATGGTTTTCCCACAACCCTCCAACTAAGCAGTGAGACAACCTTTAATAAAGGTATAGGATCCATTCCAAACAAGGTTGATCTGGAGGTGTTGTGGTATACAATATTTACCTTATTAAATGGTTTCTTTGTATTTCTATTTTTTTACAGTCAGCATGTTTTTCATGCTCAAGTATTATCATAAACATCTAGAGTTCATTTAAAAAAAAAGGATGCAGTTATATTTAAGGATATGTCAATAATTTTAACTTTAGTTTTTTCCAGCCACATTGCTCCTAAATTAGCAGTGAAAGTTAGCTAGCTACAGTATTGTTAGTATTGTTAATATAACAATAAGGGGAAAAAAAGATATTTGAAGTTTATTTAAGAGTAAGTGGTTACTGAAAAACTTGAATAAAAATACATTGTACACATGAAACTTATATAAATGTTGTAAACCAGTTTCAAAAAATAGCAAGCTCTTCCTAGCTTTTCCTATGAAATGATGAAATCATTGTATTTGAGTTTTTACAAGTGATAACCTTATCAGTTTGTTAGATTTTCTGAGTGTTCAAGTCTACTACATATATTAAGCAAAGTGTGAGAGAGATTTTTCTTCCTTACTTTTCACAATTAAGAACATCTGTATGGGGAGTACTTGGGGATAAAGCAGATGGGCTTTGTGCTTTATATGTTTGTATTAGGTTGGTGCAAAAGTAATTGCAGTTTTTTGCATTGTAAATTTGCCTTTGATATTGGAATGCATTCCTAAACAAATGTGGTTATGCTATACATAATTTTAATGCATATTTCTCATTTTATGTTTTTTTTTTGCTATTGACTTACTACTTGCTGTTTTATTTTAGATTAGGGACACGATGTTAGACAAAAAGCAAATTTGAGCAATTTTCTTATTTGAGTTCAAAATGGGTCATAAAGCATTGGAGACAACTCACAACATCAACAACACCTTGGGACTAGAAATTGCTAACAAATGTACAGTGCAGTGGTGGTTCAAGAAGTTTTGCAAAGGTGACATGAGCCTTGAAGATGAGCATAGTGGCTGGCCATTGGCAGGTGACAGCAACCAACTGAGGGCAGTCATTGAAGCTGACCCTCGTACTACTACACAAGAAGTCACCATTGGCCATTCTATGGTCATTCAACATCTGAAGTAAATTGGAAAGGTGAAAAAACTCTATAAGTGTGTGCCTCATGAGCTAACCAAAAATCAAAAAAATAGTCATTTTGAAGTGTCTTCTTATTCTACGTGACAACAATGAACCCATTTCTCAATCAGATTGTGATGAAAGTGGATTTGATATGACAACTGGTGACAACCAGCTCAGTGGTTGGATTGAAAAGAAGCCCCAAAGCACTTCCCAAGGCCCAAACTTGCACCATAAAAAGGCATGGTCACTGTTTGGTGGTCTGCTGCCAGTCTGATCCATTATAGCTTTCTGAATCCTAGTGAAACCATTACATCTGAGAAGTAAGCTCAGCAAATCAGTGAGATACACTGAAAACTGCAATGCCTGCAGCCAGCATTGGTCAACAGAAAGGGCCCAATTCTTCTCCACAACCATGCCTCACCACACATCACATAACCCATGCTTCAAAAGTTGAATGAATTAGGCTAGGAAGTTTTGTCTCATCCACTATATTCACCTGATGTCTCACCAACTGACTACCACTTCTTCAAGCATCTCAATAACTTTTTGCAGGGAGAATGGTTCCACAACCGAAAGGATGCAGGAAATGCTTTCCAAGAGTTCATTGAATCCCAAAGCACAGATTTTTATACTACAGGAATAAGCAAAGTTATTTCTCATTGGCAAAAATGTGTTGATTGTAATGGCACCTATGTTGATGAATAAAGATGTGTTTGAGCCTAGTTATAATGATTTAAAATTCACAGGTTGAAGAATCAATATTGTGAAAATGACTATACTACCAAACACAATTACAGATTCAATGCAATCCCTATCAAATTACCAATGGCATTTTTCACAGAACTAGAACAAAAAATCTCACAATTCATATGGAAACACAAGACCCCAAATAGCCAAACCAGTCTTGAGAAAGAAGAATGGAGCTGAAGGAATCAACCTTCCTGACTTCAGATTATACTACAAAGCTCCAGTCATCAAGACAGTATGGTACTGGCACAAAAACAGAAATAAAGACCAGTGGTAAAGAAAGAAAGTGAAGTCGCTCAGTCATGTCTGACTCTTTGTGACTCCATGGACTGTAGCCTACCAGGCTTCTCCGTCCATGGGATTTGGCAAGGGTACTGAAGTGAGTTGCTGTTTCCTTCTCCAGGGGATCTTCCCAACCCAGGAATCGAACCCAGGTTTCCTTCATTGCAGGTAGACGCTTTACCCTCTGAGCCACCAGGGAAGCCCCAAAGACCAGTGGAACAAGATAGAAAACCCAGAAATAAACCCATGCACCTATGAATACCTTATTTTTGATAAAGGAGTCAAGAATATACAATGGGGCAAAGACAGCCTCTTCAATAAATGGTGCTGGGAAAACTGGACAGCTACATTTAAAAGAATGAAATTAGAACACTTCCTAACACCATACACAAAGATAAACTCAAAATGGATTAAAGACCTACATTTAAGACCAGAAACTATAATATTCTTAGAGGAAAACATAAGCAGAACACTTAGTGACATAAATCAAAGCAAGATCCTCTATGACCCACCTTCTAGTGTAACAGAAATAAAAACAAAAGTAAACAAGTGGGACCTGATTAAACTTAAAAGCTTTTGCACAGCAAAAGAAACTATAAGCAAGATGAAAAGACAACCCTCAGAATGGGAGAAAATAATAGTAAATGAAACAACTGACAAAGGATTAATTTCCAAAATGTACAAGCAGCTCATACAGCTTGATGCTAGAAAAACAATCAACCCATTCCAAAAGTGGGAAAAAGAGCAAAGAAGACATACAGATGGCTAACAAACACATGAAAAGATGCTCAACATCGCTCATTGTTAAAGAAATGCAAATCAAAACCATAGTGGGATATCACCTCATACAGGTCAGAATGGCCCTCATCAAAAAGCCTACAAACCATAAATGCTAGAGAGGGTGTGGAGAAAAGGGAACACTCTTGCACTGTTGGTGGGAATGTAAATCGATGCAGCCACTATGGAGGAGGTATGGAGAGTCCTTAAAAACTAGGAATAAAACCACCATATAGACCTGACCCAGCAATCCCGCTCCTAGGCATATTCCCTGAGGAAACCAAAATTGAAAGAGACACATGTATCCCATTGTTCACTGCAGCAAATATACAATAGCTAGAACATGGAAGCAACCTAGATGTCCATGGACAGATGAATGGATAAAGAAGCTGTGGTACATATACACAGTGGAACATTACTCAGCCATAAAAAGAAATGCATTTGAGTCAGTTCTGATGAGGTGAATGAACCTAGAACCTATTATGCAGAGTGAAGTAAGTCAGAAAGAGAAAGATAAATATTGTATTCTAACACATATATACGGCATCTAGAAGAATGGTACTGAAGAACTCATTTACAGGGCAGAAATGGAGAAACAGACATAGAGAATATACTTATGGACATGGGGAGAGGGAAGGAGAGGGTGAGATGTATGGAAAGAGTAATATGAAAACTTACGTTACCATATGTAAAATAGATAGCCAAAGGGAGTTTGCTGTATGGCTCAAGAAACCCAAACAGGGGCTTTGTATCAACCTAGAGGGGTAGGATTGGGAGGGAGATGGGAGGGAGGTTCAAAAAGAGGGGATATATGTATACCTATGGCTGATTCATGTTGAGGTTTGACAAAAAAACAACAAAATTCTGTAAAGCAATTATCCTTCAATAAGAAAATTAATGAAAAAGAAAAAGCAAACAAAAATTCACGGGTCAAAACTATAGTTATGTTTGCACCAACCTTATAAATGATGCTGAATGTGAAAAATAGGTAAGTAATATAGAAGTAGTCTTATGTAGCCAAATTTTGATGTGTTGCCTCTTTATGCCTAATTCAAAACCTTAATGTAAAACTATTTGAATAAGTTCATAGGTTTTCAGATTTGTCGTGAAATAAAATCATCACAGTGAAATAAAACAATCTAAAAAAAATATCACTGTTCTTTACAGTAGAATTGGTAGAGAAAGTTTGTTTCATCATTTATATATTTTCCATCTCCAGTGATTTTTCTTTATTTATAATAAGATATTGCCAATCATTTAGTCATTAAGAATTATTTCTGTTATTTCCAGACAGATGTTATACTTTTCTAAGTAAGTAGTAGTTTATGCTTTAAAGACTAATTTAAAATAAAATGATAGTGTCATACAAATTTGATTCTTTCTACCCCATAATCTTTGCTTTCATTTTATTTTGTAACCATAATACAAGTTTTCTCAGTCTTAGCACTATGGACGTTTGGGTAGATAATTCTTAGATGTGGGGAGCCCTCCTGTGCTTTGAAGGATGTTTAGCAACATTTCTGGCCTCAATAGACAAAAGCCCAATCACACTTTGTGATTCTAGACCCTACCAGGTATCCCCAGGAGGCAAACCTGACTCTATTTGAGAATCATGCCATAGTGCATTCTCTAAAATTCTTATCATGACTTTCAGGAGCATAGTTTGGAATAAAGCAGTGTACCACTAGTGAAAAGTGAAAGGGAAAGTCACTCAGTCGTGTCCAACTCTTTGTGACCCCATGGACTATACAGTCCATGGAATTCTCTAGGCCAGAATACTAGAGTGGGTTGCCATTCCCTTCTCAAGGGAATCTTCCCCAACCCAGGGATCAAACCAGGTCTCCCGCATTGGAGGCAGGCGGATTCTTTACCGGCTAAGCCACCAGGGAAGTAGCTAGGCCCAAAATCAGCAGAACAAATTTTGCTTCTGGGCAGTATTTTGGATAGTTCAGCATCAGTAAAAAGATCATAAACAGTAACTATATTTTTTCATCAAAGTCTAGATTGTCTAGGTAATTGGTATAGAACAGACCACTGGGAACATTTTAGTGAGTGCCACACAGGGAAATAAAATTAGTCAGTAGGTACAGATGTCATTTATGGCTGTTTTTCTTCAATCTTTATTTTAAAATGTGAGGCAACAGGATCTGCAGAAATTAAAGGACACATGAAAGCCCTTATACTAGTTTGTGTTACCCTCAATTCACGGTAATTTCAGTGACATACTAGAATAAAAATGTGTTTCACTCCTTTTGTCATTTATATATAACAGGTGATGCCCACTGCCCTGCTGGGAACATCATCAATCCAACTTCCTCTCCAAAAATTTTGGCATTCTGTATCATGACGATACAGTGGGCAAGCCAGTTTACAGGGTATTTTTTCCATTTAAACATATGCCAGAGGGGGAAAAAATAATTAATTTAGCTCTTTGAGAGAAAAACAAAATGACTTCAAATTTTATTAAATTGGCTGTGCAGAAGGGGGAAATATACAGGTCTTTGCTGCCAACATTTACTAGGCTCAATATGCATTTGATAGCTAATAGAAATTATTGATGGAGACTCCAAAGGTAGTTGACATTACGAGACTCCTTGAGGTGGGTGTCAAGGAGAAGGTAAGACAGAACCAAGTTCTGAACTATCAGAGAACCGACTCACCATGTCTGCGTGGTTTCCTTTACTCTGTGACTTCTACCTGCTGCAGAGCAAAGCAAAAAAAGGAAAAAAGAAAATATTATTTTACAGTGTAAGGTCTTCCTTGATTTTTTACTAAACAAATTGAGATTAATCTTGTTTTTAAACCCCATCTCAATATTAATTTAAGATTGAACTTCTCACAGAGTGGTTGATTGTAACTTTATGGCCACTAAAAGATTTCAAACTGCATTCATGCCTCTTTGTACACAAAATGAAAAATGGGCAAAATAATGACGATTGATGTTTCCTTAAGTCTGCTCTGTTTAATTCTGCTGTCTGCTCTTCTGCAGTGCTGTCTCTAACTGTACATGGTTTAACGATATCTAGGAGTATAAAGTTGTTGCCCATAAATAGCTTGTAAGTAGCTTTTCTAAAATAAAATGGTTTCAATAATTGTATTTAGTAACTTCTTGATTGATGAAACTTGGTTGCCTCTGATAATGCACTGTTATAATAATAGGTGTAAAAGATGTCATATGTATTACATGGGGGTGGGTCGGGGGATGTGTGTGTGGGTATGTGTATGCTACTGCTAAGTCACTTCAGTCGTGTCTGACTCTGTGCGACCCTATAGACAGCAGCCCACCAGGCTCCCCCGTCCCTGGGATTCTCTAGGCAAGAACGCTGGAGTAGGTTGCCATTTCCTTCTCCAATGCATGAAAGGGAAAAGTGAAAGTGAAGTCGCTCAATTGTGTCCGACTCTTAGCAACCCCATGGACTGCAGCCCACCAGGCTCCTCCATCCATGGGATTTTCCAGGCAAGAGTACTGGAGTGGGGTGCCATTGCCTTCTCTGGGTATGTGTATAGTATAGACTTAATTCTTCACTTGTGATACATCCCTAAATGTGGAATTTGCTAGGTAAAATTTTTAGAGTGTTTGATGTATATGGCTAACTGCTCTTTCAGAAATGCCGTGACAGCATACTCTGCCACCATCATAGGAGTGAGCACAAATCTCCTACTGACTGCAGTTCTTGTCCTGAGCCCTCTAGCTACTCTCTCTTACTCTAATGATGAAGACTCCTATCACATCCCATTTTATCTTTCAGCTTTGTTTACAGTGATTTTTGTCACAACTTTAAAGTTTTTATATAGTCAATGTCTTCCTTTAGAGATTCTGTGGTAGTTGGAATTTTTGTCATCTCAAAAAATATTTTTGAAAAATCCCTACATTTGTATTATATTATGTCATTTTTTACATGTGTATCAGTTTCTTGCGGAATTTATTTTGATGTAAGATGTGTTTTAGGTTTTAAAATATGCTATTTCCAAATGATTAACAGTTGTCTTATCATCTTTTATTAAATAATCTTTCTCTAATGGCCACATACACACAAAAGATTGGACTTATAAAAGTAAAATCATGCCATGCTACTGTTGTCCAGGAAACCCTCTGAACTGTGTTAAGGGTACTTATCTGGTATTTAGGATTTGTTTGTCACTGTATATGCAAACGTTCTGAAAGTGCCTAAGGTGGCGCCAGGCACGTAGTAGGCAATAGATAGTTGCTGAATGAATGTGTGGGAAGTGGGTATCTTGGTATGAAAGTATTCCTTATCTTACAACATAAAAAAATGTTAAAGCAGTAGAGAGAAACATGTACAAAAGAAGGCATGTAACCATCACCCAGCTTGTTTTTCCCACCTACCTTTCCCTTCCTATATTGTTTAGAAGCAAATTCCAGGTACTATTTTATTCATAAATGTTTCAGTGTCTATCTCAAAAAGATTAAGTCATTTTTCTTTAAACATCACATTATTATGCCTAAAAAACTAAAATAATGCCTTTACAGCATCAGGTATCCTGTCAGCCTTCAAGTTTTCAATTGTCTCATAAATGTCATTTTTTTTTTTTTTACAGTTTTTCATTTGAATCAGGACTCAAAAAAGATCCGTGAAATGTGATTATTTAATACACAATATTTCTTAAGTATTTTTTGATCTTTGGTTTTCTCGTCTTCTCTCTTTTCTCCCTGATAATTTATTTGTTGAAGAACTAGGTTATTTGTATTGCCGCATTTCCCACAGCCTAGAGTTTGCTGATTGTATCCTAATACTGTCATTTACTTAAGTGTTACTTATATGCCTCTGTCTCCTGTATTTCCTGTAAACTGGTAGCTGGAGCTAAAGGCTTAATCAGATTCAGATTCGGTTTTCTTTTTGGCAAGCCCAAAAAGAAGGCAGTGGCCTATCATAATGACAGCATTACTGGCATTTTGTTCAGGGCCTTGCAAATTGATTTTGCTAACATTTGTTGAGTATTTTCTGTGTGCCTAGCAAAGTGCTTATGTTCTATAGGCATTATGTCACTCAATAATATTTAAGCTTTATAATACTGGTACATATCAATTTCTATCTGATGACTAGACCTCTTATTAGGGCCAAGTAATCTTAAATGTCTTTCAAACAAACCCCTTGGTGTATGTTCATGGTCATTTATGTGATTTTATTTGGAAATCTATCTGGACTTTCTCTTTATTAGATTCATTTAGAGCTATACAAAAATAACTTGCATTTAAGCCATTTTAAAAAATGTTTTAATAATAAAACTCAGAGACCTATCATTTAACTGTGAATTTGTTGTACTCAAGCTTTTTGGTGCTGGGATTCACTTCACAAAGTCTGATATCTAAACCACAAATAAAGCCAAAACGCTTCAGTATTTCTGAGTCCCTTTTTCCTCTGCACTCATTGTCTCTGCAGATGCACTTTCGTCTCTTTCATCTCTTTCGGCTTTCTTTGCATGTCCACAGCGCTCACAGTATCCCTCTGTTGTCCAGTGTGAGAAACTGACTTGGGATTGTAAAAGCAAAACTAGCTTTTCATTGTTTGTTTACATGTCTTTTTATATTTGCTCAATTCTCCCCATGGTCCTAAATTCAGTTATTTATAAAATCAGACCATTGGAGTTCTAGACTCAAAACATAAATGTCAAATTATCTTGACCAGCTGACAGTTTTGGAGATGAAACTGTTTGATATGTAGTTGATGGAGAAAAACCACCAACTGACCGCAGTCGCAATTAGATACCAGAGCACTAGTTGCAAAGCAAGGCAAAGAGGATCCTATTATACAGCTTTACAAACTGACATGCGGGGAGCCATTTATTCTTTATATATATTAATCTTTCTTCTTCTTTAATAGTTGTAACTGTTTCCTCAAATTTCCAGAATATCTGTTAGGTGAAGCATTTGATTGATTGAATAAAAGGAACATAAAGCATTGGTGAATACAGCAGGGAAGTAGGAATGAATGTGAAGTTTCATTTCTTACTCTGGTTGTACCTCACTGTGAGACATTAGACTAGTAGCCAAATTCTCTGTTTTTATTTCTTTAAAACACAATTATTTTTGCCATACTTATTCATAAAGAACTTTAAGATTCTTATTTGAACCAGTCTTCTGTAAGCTTGTCATAAGAGGGGATTGTGTCTCTCTTCACCTGACCTTACTGTGTGTCCAGGGTAGCATGGTGCACGTGCTTGTGCTTAATGAGTAACTTTGGATGCTGGTGGTATTTGAAAGACTATACATTTTAAAGGGTATTTTGTTCTCTTTTTCTTGGCAAGACCAAGGAGCTTCCTTTTCTAAGACCAATGCTTTTTAGACTCAGTGAAAGTACACATTGTTCTAGGAGAATTGCCATATGAAAGCCTAGAATATATATTGAGTCTTCCAAGAAAGGGGGAAAAGTCATGTTCTAGGACAGTGAATGCTGACTGGGTGCTGAATGATTGACTGTTATGTGCTCTTTTACTTACAGGCTCGCTTCTCATATGTGCGAATGAAATATCTTTTCTTTTCCTGGTTGGCGGTTTTTGTTGGAAGCTGGATTATATATGTGCAATACTCTACCTATACAGAACTATGCAGAGGAAAGGACTGTAAGAAAATAATAGTAAGTATTTTTTATTTTCTAGTTTATGAAAAACCTTATTCTCTAATTGAAGTAGAGTTGATTTAAAATGTACCAATCTCAGCTGTGCAGCGTGACTCAGTTATATACATATACACATTCTTATATATATATACATATATATATTATTTTCCATTATGGTTGATCCCAGGAGGCTGGGTATAGTTTCCTGTCCTATATGGTAGGACCTTGTTGTTTATCCATTCTAAGTGTAATAACACATTAAAAAACTATATTAATAACACATTATGTTTATTACTTATACATAGACTAAAAATTATTTGCAAAAAGTAAAAGTTAATTTGATTTTGAGTTGTGTCAAATTTCTTAACATTTTGATATGACCTAATTAGTAGGACTGTTCCCCACTTTGAAAAACTCTGTATTCAGAAATCTGAGTAAGCCAGACTAGTATGAGAGCATACTTATTACAAAGAGGGATTCTTGCTTTTCAAATATACTTGAAGTTTAGTTTACTCTAATCAGATGGATTTTTAAATATTTATAGTATGAAAGTGTTATTTGCATCCATCCTTTCTATAACATATCTTTTGAATAAATGGAGTCATTCTCGAATGCTGAAAATATATGTAAAAAGTATATATGTGTATTTATTATTTAATTTCTATCCTACTGGATATATCTTAGGAAAATCACTCTAACAGAATAAGATTTCTAGTAGTAAATATTGGTTCCATAGCACTTATATTTTAAGTGTTTGAGGATAATATTTAACTCCTTGTTTTCTGCTAATATCTTCTATATAAATAATATTAAAAACATCTAAGAATTATATTTTTATATAATAATTATTGAGATCCCAATTATTATAACTTATTAATGATTCTAATTATTGAATGGTTACTTTTTAAACAGGCCAGTGGTGCTAGGTGTGTACATTTAGCAGGGAGGAAGGTATCCTGACCTCATGAACTTAGAGTCTAGTAGGGAAGAAAATGAATAATTACAGTAAGGTAAGATAATTATTATAATTATTACAGTAATAAATGATATAGGGTCATAAGACAGGGATACCTGAAGCTTTCCAAAGTTCTAAGAGAATAAAAATTAGGTTAACTCTAGACATTCTGTCAGTTAGAATAAAAATAAATTATTCCCCAGGAGAATGACATCCTCTTAGTAGTCAGAAGAGAAATACTAACATAAGAAGCCAGGGAATTAATTAGCAAGGAAGAGTTCCAAATCAGGGAAGGGTCAAAGATGTCAGTCTCATGTTCGTTCCATGTGCATTCCAGATCCTTGAGGACTTTTAGAACAGAAGGAAACTTTGGGGCCAGGCAGCATACTGGGTACTTCATATCATCATTAGTACTGAAAATAATCCTGTGAAAGCCCCCCCAAACCCACTTTACTAATAAAGAAATATGACTAACAAGAGAGAAGAATTTGCCTTTCCTGGTGGAGCCAGAGTGTGATCCCAGCTCTGTCTCTATAGAAAGCTCATGCTCTTTCTGCTACGCAGAGTCAGAAAAGGCTGATAAAGGAAGTTATAGATTAATAAAGCTAACAACCCTCCCCCCACAGAACTCACCAGCTCAGCTTCAGTGAAGAAGAAAGAAGTTATATAATCAACTATAATAACACGTGAATAACCAAAACTATTTGAAATATTTATTTTCCTTTTTTAACGTCACCTTTGTCAAACTGGGTTTCTTGAGGCACCTTAAAAGGTAGTCCATGAGTCAGATATACTTGAAAACAGAAAGTTAAACAAATATAAAGAGTTGACTTTACTGAGGACTTCTTAGGATCTTTAATATACTAGTGTGTGTTCTGCATCTCCAAAGAAAGGAAATATATTTGATTAGGAGAAAAATCCATCCCCACTGTAACCCTCCCAGGAAGACCTATTAACATCATCTGGCTATGTTAGAAACACTGTTCTAAGAGATTGGAAATAGATGTGGTTTTATCTTGTTTTTAATGTAGTAGCCTTTAAAATGTAAGGCATATGTTGGTATATATTCTGTTATGAGTAAAATTATAGTTTAAGTACCTCATTTTTCATTTTAATGGGTAAGAAATGAAAGCAAAACATAATTCTAGTATAATTTAATGGTTATCTTTCTAAAACTTGAAAATAATAAACAAGCTTTCTAAGCCTAAAATATATCTTTTTCCTAAGACTGTCTTTTAAAAAAAAAATTGTAGTTTCTCTGCGTTTGGGAATTATGTTCTTAAACTTACCCAAACTGGTAATACTTTAAGACCAGTAATACTAAATAGTACTGATATGGCATAGGAATTGTGTGATTAGAAAAGAAAGCAATGGGGCTTCCCTGGTGACTCACTGACAAAGCATCTGCCTGTCAATGCAGGGGACACGGGTTCAATCTTCCATAAAGATCCCACATGCTATGAAGCAACTAAGCCTGTGCCTTACAGCTACTGAGCCTGTGCTCTAGATCCAGGGAGCTGCAACTACTGAGCTCACATACCTAGACCCTGTGCTCTGCAACAAGAGAAGCCATGGCAATGAGAAGTCTGTGCACCACAACTAGAGAGTAGACCCTGCTCGCTGCAACTAGAGAAAAAGCCTAAGCAACAGCAAAGACCCAGCACAGCCAACAGTAAAATTATTTTTCTTAAAAGAGAAAGAAAACAGGCAGAGAAAATATTTTTAAAGTATATGTTAGAGCTTCAAAGAGCTAACAAGGTAGTGAGGAATTATTTGATTAAGATCTGAGAAAAGGGGGACTTCCCTGGTGGTCCAATGGCTAAGATTCTGTGATCCCAGTGCAGGGGGCCTCGGTTCAGTCCCTGGTCAAGGAACTAGATCCCATGTGCCACAACTTCAGAATTCGAATGCCACAACTGGAGATCAAAGATCAAAGAAACTAGTGCTGCCAGTAAGATTCAGCATAGACAAATTAAATAAGTAAATATTAATAAAAAACAGATCTGAGAAAGGATAAGACTTAAGAGACATGAGCCTTGATTTTGTAACTGTGTTTGCCTGGAGCTATATGACCTAAAATATAGTTTTATGAGGCTGCTACTGCTGCTGCTAAGCCACTTCAGTTGTGTCCGGCTCTGTGCGACCCCATAGACGGCAGCCCATGAGGCTCCCCCATCCCTGGGATTCTCCAGGCAAGAACACTGGAGTGGGTTGCCATTTCCTTTTCCAATGCATGAAAGTGAAAAGTGAAAGTGAAGTCGCTCAGTCGTGTCCGACTCTTAGCGACCCCATGGACTGCGGCCCACCAGGCTCCTCCATCCATGGGATTTTCCAGGCAAGAGTGCTGGAGTGGGGTGCCATTGCCTCCTCCCTTATGAGGCTAGGAAGATAAAAATATAGTACAGTTTCTACCAAGAGTGGGACCTTGGTACACCATGCTTTGGGCTGAGATCCCAAAGGGCTGAACCCCAAGAGTGAAAGTGAGCTAAAAGAATCTCAAGAAAAGTGAGCTAACTTTTGTAGCTTCTTTTTCCCTTGAGGAATTTGCTGATACTAGGCATGAGCAGGTGTCTGAGAACCAAGACTGTATACCAGGAGACCTTTGCTCTGGGGACAAGAAACCAGCAAGCTTTTATAGAAAACTAAGGGAACCTCAAGCATACAGGCAGTTATCCTGTTGGGATGTTTGCCAAATCCTGGGCTTTACAGAATGGAAGGCTAAAAAAAAAATCTCATTGGAAAGCCTTTGAAAAGCAGACATTTTGGCAGTCTCACAAGATACAGACTAGAGTTATAAACCTGCCAGAGGGAGAAATCTCAGTGAATTCCCAGGGTCTCAGTTAAAAATCCTGGAGGGCTATGCTCTTGGAATGGAGATGAACCCAAAGTAGCTTGACCTTCACTGGAGATGCCATTAAGCCTGCGCTCAGCACAGCCCCCTGATTGGTTTAAGGTGATCAATTACCAGTATATCTGCCTTCTAGAGGAAAGGGAAATCCTCTCTGGAGGCATTATGTACAAAATTACGGGGCATACCAAAAGACAAGATGACATGACCGAAACCCAAGAAATAAACATGGACAATAGAAGCAGATCCATAGATAATCTAGATATTGCTGTCAGCCAAAAAAGATTTTTAAATAGCTATGTACATGTTCAAATATATAGGAAAAAAGCAAAGGTAGAGAATATAAATTTTAAAAAATGGGTAATTTCAACAGAGAATTAAAATGTATTTGAGAGAATCAGGAAGACAATATAGAAATTCCTCAAAGTTAAATATAGAATTGCCATATGAATTACCACCAATTCTACTTTTAGGTATATACCCAAAAGAATTGAAAGCAGGGACTCATATACTTGCACACCAATGTTAATAGCAGCATTATTCACAGTAGCCAAAAAGGTCGAAACTCTCTAATGTCCATTAGCATAAACAAAATGTGACAAAGCCATACAAAGGAATATTAATCAACCTTTAAAAAGAATGAAATTCTGACGAACGTGCAATGTGGAGTAACTTTGAAGACACAATGCTAAATGATATAAGCCAAATGCAAAAGGACAAATGTGTGATCCACCTATATGAGATACCTAGAATAATGATTACACAAAATCGTTACAAAAATTGGTTTGACTCCACTTGTTTGACTTAGTATGAATAGAATGCTTGATTTCTGATTTATAGTAACCCAAGACTTCAATATTTGGTTCCATGTATTTTCACATCTAGTATTACTGCTAAAAGTTTAGAAAATTTATTATTTTAGTGATTTAAAAACACTTGGGTGAAGCTTGAACTTTTGGACAGAAATGGTATGGACCTAAAAGAAGCAGAAGACATTAAGAAGAGGTGGCAAGAATACACAGAACTATACAAAAAAGATCTTCATGACCCAGATAATCACGATGCTGTGATCACTCATCTAGAGCCAGACATCCTGGGATGCAAAATCAAGTACTTCTGCTTTATTGACTATGCCGAAGCCTTTGACTCTATGGATCACAACAAACTGTGGAAAATTCTTCAAGAGATGGGAATACCAGACCACCTTACCTCCTTCCTGAGAAATCTGTATACAGGTTAAGAAGCAGCAGTTAGAACTGGACATGGAACAACAGACTGGTTCCAAATAGGGAAAGGAGTACGTCAAGGCTGTATATTGTCACCCTGCTTATTTAACTTATATGCCGAGTACATCATGAGAAACGCTGGGCTGGAAGAAGCACAGCTGGAATCAAGATTGCCAGGAGAAATATCAATAACCTCAGATATGCAGATGAAACCACACTTATGGCAGAAAGCAAAGAAGAACTAAAGAGCCTCTTGATGAAGTGAAAGAGGAGAGTGAAAAAGTTGGCTTAAAACTTAACATTCAGAAAATTAAGCTCATGGCATCTGGTCCCATCACTTCATGGCAAATAAATGGGGGAAACAGTGACAGACTTTATTTTGGGGGGCTCCAAAATTGCTGCAGATGGTACCTGTAGCCATGAAATTAAAAGATGCTTGCTACTTGGAAGAAATGCTATGACTAACCTAGCTCAGTTCAGTTCAGGACCTCAGTCGTGTTTGACTCTTTGAAACCCCATGGACTGCAGCACGCCAGGCATCCCTGTCCATCACCAATTCCCAGAGTTTACCCAAATTCATGTCCATTGAGTTGGTGATGCCGTCCAACTGTCTCATATTCTGTCGTCCCCATCTACTCCTACCTTCAGTCTTTCCCAGCATCAGGGTCTTTTCAAATGAGCCAGCTCTTCACGTCAGGTGGCCAAAGTATTGGAGTTTCAGCTTCAACATCAGTCCTTCCAATGAACTCTCAGGACTGATCTCCTTTAAGATGGTCTGGTTGGATCTCCTTGCAGTCCAAGGGACTCTCAAGAGTCTTCTCCCGCACCACAGTTCAAAAGCATCAATTCTTTGGTGCTCAGCTTTCTTTATAATCCAACTCTCACATCCATACATGACTACTGGAAAAACCATGGCCTTGACTACATAGACCTTTATTGGCAAAGTGTTGACTCTGCTTTTTAATGTGCTGTCTAGGTTGGTCATAGATTTTCTTCCAAGGAGCAAGTGTCTTTTAATTTCATGGCTGCAGTCACCATCTGCAGTGATTTTGGAGCCCCCCAAAATAAAGTCAGCACTGTTTCCACTGTTTTCCCATCTATTTGCCATGAAGTGATGGGACTGCATGCCATGATTTTCGTTTTCTGAACGTTGAGCATTAAGCCAACTATTTCACTGTCCTCTTTCACTTTCATCAAGAGGCTTTTTAGTTCTTCTTTGCTTTCTGCCATACGTGTCGTGTCATTTGCATATCTGAGGTTATTGGTATTTCTCCCAGCAATCTTGATTCCAGCTTGTGCTTCATCCAGTCCAGCATTTCTCATGATGTACTCCACGTATAAGTTAAATAAGCAGGGTGACAATATACAGCCTTGATATATTCCTTTCCCGATTTGGAACCAGTCTGTTGTTCCATGTTCAGTTCTAACTGTTGCTTCCTGACCTGCATACAGATTTCTCAAGAGGCAGGTCAGGTGGTCTGGTATGCCCATCTCTTTCAGAATTTTCCACAGTTTATTATGATCTACACAGTCAAAGGCTTTGGCATAGTCAATAAAGCAGGAATAGATGTTTTTCTGGAACTCTCTTGTTTTTTCGATGATCCGGCAGATGTTGGCAATTTGATCTGTGGTTCCTCTGCCTTTCCGAAACCAGCTTGAACATCTGGAAGTTCACTGTTCATATATTGCTAAAGCCTGGCTTAGAGAATTTTGAGCATTACTTTACTAGTGTGTGAGATGAGTGCAATTGTGTGGTAGTTTGAGCATTCTTTGGCATTGCCTTTCTTTGGGATTGGAATGAAAACTGACCTTTTCCAGTCCTGTGGCCACTGCTGAGTTTTCCAAATTTGCTGGCATATTGAGTGCAGCACTTTTATAGCATCGTCTTTAAGGATTTGAAATAGCTCAACTGGAATTCCATCACCTCCACTAGCGTTGTTTATAGTGATGCTTCCCATAGCCCACTTGACTTCACATTCCAGGATGTCTGGCTCTAGATGAGTGATCACACCATCATGATTATCTTGGTTGTGAAGATCTTTTTTGTACAGTTCTTCCATGTATTCTTGCCAGCTCTTCTTAATATCTTCTGCTTCTGTTAGGTCCATACCATTACTGTCCTTTATCGAGCCCATCTTTGCATGAAATGTTCCCTTGGTATCTCTAATTTTCTTGAAGAGATCTCTAGTCTTTCCCATTCTGTTGTTTTCCTCTATTTCTTTGCACTGATCACTGAGGAAGGCTTTCTTATCTCTCCTTGCTATTCTTTTGGAACTCTGCATTCGAATAGGTATATCTTTCCTTTTCTGCTTTGCTTTTGGCTTCTCTTCTTTTCAGAGCTATTTGTAAGGCCTCCTCAGACAGCCATTTACTTTTTGCATTTCTTTCTCTTGGGAATGGTCTTGATTCCTATCTCCTGTAAAATGTCATGAGCCTCACTCTATCAGATCTAGTCCCTTAAATCTATTTCTCACTTCCACTGTATAATTATAAGGGATTTGATTTAGGTCATACCTGAATGGTCTAGTGGTTTTCCCTACTTTCTTCAAGTTAAGTCTGAATTTGGCCATAAGTAGTTCATGATCTGAGCCACAGTCAGCTCCCAGTCTTGTTTTTGCTGACTGTATAGAGCTTCTCCATCTTTGGCTGCAAAGAATATAATCAATCTGATTTTGGTATTGACCATCTGGTGATGTCCATGTGTAGAGTCTTCTTTTGTGTTGTTGGAAGAGGGTTTTGCTATGACCAGTGCGTTCTCTTGGCAAAACTCTATTAGCCTTTTCCCTGCTTTACTCTGTACTCCAAGACCAAATTTGCCTATTACTCCAGGTGTTTCTTAACTTCCTACTTTTGCATTCCAGTCCCCTATATTAAAAAGAACATCTTTTTGGGTGTTAGTTCTAAAAGGTCTTGTAGGTCTTCATAGAACCATTCAACTTCAGCTTCTTCAGCATTACTGGTTGGGGCATAGGCTTGGATTACCGTTATATTGAATGGTTTACCTTGGTAACAAACAGAGATCATTCTGTTGTTTTTGAGATGGCATCCAAGTACTGCATTTCAAATTCTTGTTGACCACAATGGCTACTCCATTTCTTCTAAGGGATTCCTTCCCACAGTAGTAGATATAATGGTCAACTGAGTTAAATTCACCCATTCTAGTCCATTTTATTTCGCTGATTGCTAAAATGTTGATGTTCACTCTTGCCATATCCTGTTTGACCGCTTCCAACTTGCTTTGATTCATGGTCCTAACATTCCAGGTTCCTATGCAATATTGCTCTTCACAGCATCGGACCTTGCTTCCATCACCAGTCACATCTGCAACTGGGTGCTGTTTTTGCGTTGGCTCCATCTCTTCATTCTTTCTGGAGTTATTTCTCCACTGATCTCCAGTAGCATATTGGGCACCTACCGACCTGGGGAATTCATCTTCCAGTGTCCTATCTTTTTTCCTTTACATACTGTTCATGCAGTTCTCAAGGCAAGAATACTGAAGTGGTTTGCCATTCCCTTCTCCAGTGGACCACATTCTGTCAGAACTCTCCACCATGACCTATCTGTCTTGGGTTGCCCTACCTGGCATGGTTCATAGTTTAATTGAGTTAGACAAGGCTGTGGTCCATGTGATTAGATCGGTTAGTTTTCTGTGATTGCGGTTTCCAGTCTGTCTGCCCTCTGATGTAGAAGGATAAGAGGCTTATGGAAGCTTCCTGATGGGAGGGACTGACTGAGGGGAAAACTGGGTCTTGTTCTGATGGGCGGGGCCATGCTCAGTAAATCTTTAATCCAATTTTCTATTGATGGATGGAGCTGTGTTCCTTCCCTGCTATTTACCTGGGGCCCAACTATGGTGGAGGTAATGAAGATAATGGTGACCTCCTTCAAAAGATCCCATGGATGTACTGCTACATTCAGTGACCCCAACCCTGCAGCAGGCAACGTCCAACCATGCCTCCGCTGTCACCAACATAAGACAGCATATTAAAAAGCAGAGACATTACTTTGCTGACAAATATCCGTCTAGTCAAAGCCCTGGTTTTTCTAGTAGTCATGTATGGATGTGAGAGTTGGACTATAAAGAAAGCTGAGTGCTGAAGAATTGATGCTTTTGAACTGTGGTGTTGGAGAAGACTCTTGAGAGTCCCTTGGACTGCAAGGAGATCCAACCAGTCCATTCTAAAGGAGATCAGTCCTGACTATTCACTGGAAGGATTGATGTTGAAGCTGAAGCTCCAATACTTTGGCCATCTGATGCAAAGAGCTGACTCATTGGAAAAGACCCTGCTGCTGGGAAAGCATGAAGGCAGGAGGAGAAGGGGATGACAGAGGATGAGATGGTTAGATGGCATCACTGATTCGATGGACATGAGTTTGAGCAAGCTCCGGGATTTGGCGACGGACAGGGAAGTCTGGCACGCTGCAATCCATGGAGTTGCAAAGAGTCGGACAGGACTGATTGACTGAACTGAACTGAAACTTTTAATCCAGTTCTGAGCCTATAAAGAAATACTGTGTTGTAAAAAGAAGATAAAAAAGAGAAGAAATTAATGTGATACAGTATTATTAACTAAAGTACAGATTTTGTTCACATTTCACAAAATTTTATGCTAGTGTCCATTATTTGTTTCATACCTTATTCAAGACTCCATATTATGTTTAATTGCATTGAACAGCTTCAGCTGCATGCAACAAATTCTGGTAAATTCTCTTTTCATTTTTATTCTTTGCAAATATTTTCTAGTTTTCCTTGTTATGGCTTCTTAGAAACATCTGTCATTTAAAAGTGGACATTTAATTTCCAAAAGCATGGGATTTTAAAAATATCTTTTATATTAATTTCTCATTTAAATGCTTTCTTCTCTGCAATAACTCTGTTTTTTTCAGTCTTCTAATATTGAGGCTTTCAGTGGCTAAGTCAAAGAACTCTCTCGGTAAATGTCACATTCCACTTGAAAAGATATGGATTATTTTCAAATATCTTTTGACACTGATTTCTAACATAATTTCACAATGATAAGAGAACAGACTCTGTATGATTTCAGTACCTTTAGACCATGAAATTTTTGCGCCTTGTTTTATGTCCTTGGATATGTTCCAGTGTCTCCTAGTTTATAATGTGGGAACTTGAATAGACTTTGTATCCTACCGTTGTGTGAAATTTGTATAAATCTTAATTATGTTGAGTTGGTTCATAGTGCTTTTCAGGTTTACTATATTCTACTTCTCTGTATATCCATTCTGTTAATTTTTAAGAGTTTGATATTGAAACTCCAACTAAAACTCTTAATTTGTCTGCTTAAAAAAATAATTGTAATACATAGTGGAACTATATGTAACCTTGTTTTGTAAGTTTCCAGTCTCCTATAAATGTGTTTTCATACTTTCATAATTTAAAACATAAAAAAGAAAGACAAAAAAACAATTACACATAAATAGCGAAAAGGGTAAACAGAGTTAAAATGTTTAAAATCCTTATCATATTGCAGAGTAGGGGAAAAGTATTAATTAACTTTAGACTTGCTAATTCAATTATGTATTTTACTGTTTCTAGGATACCCTCTAGAATAGAAAAAGAGCACATCATTTCCAAACTAATGTAGGAAAATTGGGATAAATAATACTCAGTCCCAAAAACAGCAAGAAGGTCAAGAAAAAGAAACATAACAGGCAGAAGTAGAAAACACATAATAAGATGATAGATATCACAAAGTAAATTCCCTGGGAAACAGACTCAGAGACTAAGATTTGCCCAAAGGAAGTTTGTTGCGATGGTCTTTTGAGATTAACATCTGTGAGGGAGTGAAGAAGCAAGATAGACCTGAAGAAATTTAAACTGCAATGCAGTGGTAATAAAAGCCTCAGTTGATTCTACAGGGAACCTGGAACTGGGATGGACTTGCAAAGATGCAGGCATTTATACCCCTCTCCCTGACTAATCATTGGATACCATTCTCCATCCTCTCCCAACTTCCTTAAAGCAGATATGACCTTGGATAAGGCTGTATTCCAGCTGAGGGCAAGTCCCAAAGAAGGATTCAGCTGAGACCTGTTGACTCCCTATGTACTCAGCAGCTGAGGGAATGAATACTCCATTTCTAAAGCAAATATGAGTGGCTTAGCATGGCACTGACTGTAGTATATCTAAACCTAAACGTTGGTAATTAAATTAAATATAAAGGGACCAAATGCTTCAGTTAAAAGACAAAGATCGTCAGACTGTGTTAAAATTTAAAAGCAATTATATAAGATACACATCTAAAATATAAAGATGCAGATAGATTGAAAGTAAAAGAATAGGAAAACATTCATGCAAATATGCAGACTCTAAAAGGAGGAACGTTTAGAGGAAAAACCATGGCTATGTATATTCATGTAAGTTTAATATTGCACAGACTATACTTATTTTTAATGTTTGAATTAGCTCTTACTGGCTTGAAATGAAATTCCTTTTAAATTTGCTTCCCCCGGGTTATAGGTTTGCAATAGCTGCCTAAGTAATTGTCTGGTCTTCTCCTAAATTATGGCACTATCCACACATACTTGGTCTGGTCTTAGTAATTCCTGTTTTGAAATGTGGAGTCTAAACTGATTATCTCTCTCCCTTTGTATTATGGCATAGACTGTTCTCTTAAGTGGAATGAACTGAAACGGAGCATATAATAAGATGGCTGGTTTTCAGTTTGGGATATACATACATAAAACTGCATTATCTCAAAACCACATTTAGTGAAAACATGCTTGGCAAAGGATTGCAGTGCCTTGTGTATAAACTCTGAACAGATTTCCTTTAAAATCCTCAGTCAGTTTCGTCTTAGTGAACTAAGGAAGATTAAAAAGAGACACAGAAGATCCAAAAGCAGCCCTATAAATACTGTTTGCTAAAGTTTAATAATGAGGGTTTTTTTCTTTCTTTGAAAGTTGACAGTTTAGCTTTTAACTTTTTTCTAGTTTTTTTCTTATTTTCCATAATTTAATATGTATTTTCAAACATACGTATTTAATATGTATGTTAGTCATTATTCTGAGTATTGTTGATATAGTCATAACCAGAGTCCATGTCTTAAGAAGCTTATATTCTTAAAGTGGAATATGAATAATAAAAGCAAAAAACAAATAACTGACTTCATATATTAAGAAGGGCAGTGAGAAAGCATATAATAGCAGTATTTAGTAGAGAATGGCAAAGGATCCTATCTTGACCAGAGTGGTTGGGACAGGGTTTCCTGAGAAGAGGGCATTTTAAATTGAAACCTGACGAGAAGGAAATAGCTGTGTATCGGGGCAAAAAGCATTTAAAATGAGAAAGGAAGTAAGTCAAAGAAAGTGAAGTCGCTCAGTCATGTCCGACTCTTTGCGACCCCATGGACTGTAGCCTATCAGGCTCCTCCGTCCATGGGATTTTCCAGGCAAGAGTGCTGGAGTGGATTGCCATTTCCTTCTCCAGGGGATCTTTCCGACCCAGGAATCAAACCCAGGTCTCCTGCATTGCAGGCAGACGCTTTACCATCTGAGCCACCAGGGTACAAATGTCCAAAGAACAGAGCAAGTTTGGAAAATAGGACTGGTTTCATCTGTGACTTGTGAAAATGTCTCATTACTTTAGTCATATTGGTATATCTTCAAACCTTGGATACTAATGGTACAATACACAAAGTATGAGGAGCTTCTTTACTATAAGTAGCTCAACCATAACATGTTAGTCTATTGGAGAAAACACTAGCCTGGACTCAAAGAACTAGTCTTACCCTTTCCTGTGATGCATGACTTTGAATAAATGACTTCATTTTATTGACTAGCTATTAATTCCATTGTATAGGTGAGAAAAATATTTTTTTTTAAAAAATTATTTTTGGCTGTGCTGGGTGCAAATTTTATTTTTGGCTTTTGTTACAGTGTGGGCTTTTTGTAGTTACAGCGAGCGGAAACTTCTCTTTGTTGCCGTGTGCAGGCTTCTCACTTGGGTGGCTTCTCTTGTTGAGGAGAATGAGCTCTAAGGCTCTTGGACTTCAGTAGTTGTGGCCCGTGGGCTCAGTAGTTGCAGTTCTCGAGAACTCAGAGCGTAGGCTGAATATTAATAGTTGTGGCACATGAGATTAGTTGCTCCGGCAGGTGGGATCTTCCCAGACCAGGGATCAAACCTGTGTTTCCTGCATTGGCAGGCAGATTCTTTAACACTGAGCTACCAGGGAAGCCTCAGAAAATATTTCTGCCCTACCTGCATCACAGATTTTGTGAGGATAAAGTAGAATCTAACCAATTAAGCTGAACGATATTCTGACGTATCTATTTTTTGTTTTGTTTGAAAATAAATGTTTATTTTATCCCACAGTATGAAAAACAAAGACATTTTTGGGGCAGCTGAAGTATCTTGACATATCTATTGAATACAGAGAACTTGATTTCCTTTGGCCTGGGGCAAGTACCCTAGTGTTTGTCCCTGTAACAATTTGTACTTCAGAATTTCCTTAGAAGATTGCTCTGACTCTCTTACTTAGAGCATTGCCTCCAAGGTGAGCATATTGTCTAGGATGGGAACAACAGGTGATTGACACAGTGTTATAAGCAGTTTACTTACGTTTAAGAATCCTGATCTGTCTCAGTTTACATAGCTTTCTTTTTCTCTGTGTATCTCTATCTCTGTCTTTTCCCCTTTCCTTCCATTTGTGTGTAATGGTTCCTATTTATTCTAGTAAAGTGCATCAGCTTTGGAATAAATGAAATTCAAGTTTGAGTTCCAGCTTTGCCATTCCTTAGCTAGGCAAAAGTTAGGCAAAGTATTTGGCCTCTATAAAATGGGGATTAATAATACTACATTCTCATCAGGTGGTTGAGGATAAAATGAGTTCATGTATTAAAAGGCTTAATACAATACTTAACACTTGACACACAAAGGTATCTCATTTATACCTTTGAATATGACTAGGAAGATAAGATGGAGAAGGCGATGGCACCCCACTGCAGTACTCTTGCCTGGAAAATCCCGTGGATGGAGGAGCCTGGTGGGCTACAGTCCACGGGGTCACTAAGAGTCGGAGATGACTGAGCGACTTCACTTTGACTTTTCACTTTCATGCATTGGAGAAGGAAATGGCAACCCACTCCAGTATTCTTGCCTGGAGAATCCCAGGGACGGCAGAGCCTGGTGGGCTGCCATCTATGGGGTCGCACAGAGTCGGACACAACTGACGCGACTTAGTAGTAGTAGTAGTAGTAGGAGGAAGATAAGACATACACGAACAGGTGTATGTACATGACATTATATGATCAGTTGTATCAATCAAGGTGCAAGCAGAGAATCAGAGCCAATAAAAATGCATATTAAGGGATTATTATTTTAAATTTTATTAATATAAACTTATTAATATTATTTATGATTAACATGGGTGGACCTCAGGGACATTATGCTAGGTGATATGAGAAAGACAAATACCACATGATCATGTTTTTATGTGGAATCTAAAATATAACAACAACAAAATCCAGCTCATAGATGCAGAGAACATATTAGTCTTTGACAGAGGAGGGGGTGTAAGGTGGGCGAAATTGCTGAAGTGGATCAAAAGTACCAAACTTCCAGTTATAAAATAAATAAGTCATGAGGACATAATGTACTTGATGGTGAGTATAGTTCATAATACTGTAGCCAGTGAATCACAGCCTTGGTCATTGGGCCTTTTGGCTGCCTGTAAATTATTACATTTTCCTCTTTTATCTTTTTATAATAAATTTCAAAAACAAACAATTTTGAACAAATCAGCTATGTATTTCATATGCATTATGTACTATACGTGAATTAGTCTAATTTAGTCATTAAACATTTCATATAAATTCAATATTGAAAATCACTGGAGAATGTTAGTATTACTGCCCTGAGATGTTCTTCACTAACCAATGGATAACTTTTGTCAAAAGATATTGTAAAGAAATAAGACCTGTGTTCTGTTCTTCTTTGTTTAAAGTCAGCTCTCACTAAAACTAAGGGCAACCAGTAACTAACCCTAATTAGATGTGCTCGGAAGGATCCATTTTTTTCCCAGTTATGCTTTTTCTTTTTTCCACCAAGATAGTTATAATATGTTATACATTTTCTCTGATCGTTCAGTTCAGTTCAGTTCAGTCGCTCAGTGGTGTCTGACTCTTTGTGACCTGATGAATTGCAGCACGCCAGGCCTCCCTGTCCATCACCAACTCCCGGAGTTCACTCAGACTCACGTCCATCGAGTCAGTGATGCCATCCAGCCATCTCATCCTCTGTCGTCCCCTTCTCCTCCTGCCCCCAATCCCTCCCAGCATCAGTCTTTTCCAATGAGTCAACTCTTCGCATGAGGTGGCCAAAGTACTGGAGTTTCAGCTTTAGCATCACTCCTTCCAAAGAAATCCCAGGGCTGATCTCCTTCAGAATGGACTGGTTGGATTTCCTTGCAGTCCAAGGGACTCTCAAGAGTCTTCTCCAACACCACAGTTAAAAGCATCAGTTCTTCGGTGCTCAGCCTTCTTCACAGTCCAACTCTCACATCCATACATGACTACTGGAAAAACCATAGCCTTGACTAGACGGACCTTAGTCGGCAAAGTAATGTCTCTGCTTTTGAATATGCTGTCTCGGTTGGTCATAACTTTTCTTCCAAGGAGTAAGCGTCTTTTAATTTCATGGCTGCAGTCACCATCTGCAGTGATTTTGGAGCCCCCCAAAATAAAGTCTGACACTGTTTCCACTGTTTCCCATCTATTTCCCATGAAGTGATGGGACCGGATGCCATGATCTTCATTTTCTGAATGTTGAGCTTTAAGCCAACTTTTTCACTCTCCTCTTTCACTTTCATCAAGAGGCTTTTTAGTTCCTCTTCGCTTTCTGCCATAAGTGTGGTGTCATCTGCATATCTGAGGTTATTGATATTTCTCCCGGCAATCTTGATTCCAGCTTGTGTTCCTTCCAGTCCAGTGTTTCTCATGATGTACTCTGCATAGAAGTTAAATAAGCAGGGTGACAATATACAGGCTTGACATACTCCTTTTCCTATTTGGAACCAATCTGTTGTTCCATGTCCAGTTCGAACTGTTGCTTCCTGACCTGCATACAGATTTCTCTTATTGTAGCTATCACTAATTCACTTGTTATTTCAGCAAAATCCTACTTTGTGCCTAACCATAAAGAATGTTTATACAGTTTGACTCTGGTTTGCTGGGTTCTTTAGAAAAGAAAAAAGAATGATAGAGGAGAGAGAGAAATCTTCCTTCTATAGGTTTTTCAGAACAACTTTAATATTGAAATTTCTGGCATGTTCCTCCATGATCAAGAGTGTTTGTTCTAAGGCTCTACCTCAGCAAATAATGAGGAATCATTCCCTGTGACACATTCTGGTGAACCTTTGTGACTATTATATGAGCAAATGCTTTAAAATGTAAGCATTAAAAGATGAAAGAGCCTGTAGATTTTATTACAGTCTCTTAAGATTTAATTTCTAAAGATAATGGTTTGTTGCTTAAAACCACTAGGTTCAGTTCAGTTCAGTTCAGTTGCTCAGTCGTGTCCGACTCTTTGTGACCCCATGAACCACAGCACACCTGGCCTCCCTGTCCATCACCAACTCCCGGAGTCCACCCAAATCCATGTCCATCGAGTCGGTGATGCCATCCAACCATCTCATCCTCTGTCGTCCCCTTCTCTTCCTGCCTTCAATCTTTCCCAGCATCAGGGTCTTTTCAAATGAGTCAGCTCTTCACATCAGGTGTCTAAAGTACTGGAGTTTCAGCTTCAACATCAGTCCTTCCAATGAACATCCAGGACTGATCTCCTTTAGGATGGACTGGTTGGATCTCCTTGCAGTCCAAGGTACTTACAAGAGTCTTCTCCAACCCTCAGTTCAAAAGCATCAATTCTTCAGCGCTCAGCTTTCTTTATAGTCCAACTCACACAGCCATACATGACCACTGGAAAAACCATAGCCTTGACTAGACATACCTTTGTTGACAAAGTAATGTCTCTGCTTTTTAATGTGCTGTCTAGGTTGGTCATAACTTTCCTTCCAAGGAGTAAGCATCTTTAATTTCATGGCTGCAGTCACCCTCTGTGGTGATTTTGGAGCCCAGAAAAATAAAGTCAACCACTGTTTCCACTGTTTCTCCATCTATTTGCCATGAAGTGATGGGACTGGATGCCATGATCTTCGTTTCCTGAATGTTGGGCTTTAAGCCAACTTTTTCACTCTCCTCTTTCATCAAGAGGCTCTTTAGTTCTTCTTCACTTTCTGCCATAAGAGTGGTGTCATCTGCATATCTGAGGTTATTGATATTTCTCCCGGCAATCTTGATTCCAGCTTGTGCTTCCCTCCAGCCCAGCGTTTCTCATGATGTACTCTCCATAGAAGTTAAATAAGCAAGGTGACAATATACAGCCTTGACGTACTCCTTTTCCTATTTGGAACCAGTCTGTTGTTCCATGTCCAGTTCTAACTGTTGCTTCCTGACCTACATACAGGTTTCTCAAGAGGCAGGTCAAGTGGTCTGGTGTTCTCATCTTTTTCAGAATTTTGCACAGTTTGTTGTGATCCACATAGTCAAAGGCTTTGGCATAGTCAATAAAGCAGAAATAGATGTTTTTCTGGAACTCTTTTGCTTTTCGATGATCCAGCAGATGTTGGCCATTTGATCTCCAGTTCCTCTGCCTTTTCTAAAACCAGCCTGAACATCTGGAAGTTCATGGTTCAAGTATTGCTTAACATGTACTAAATTCAAGATATTTAGAACCATGTTTTCAGTAAGATAGCGGTACATAACTAATGGTTTCATTGAGCTTTCATTTGCTCAGAATCAATTATTGTTTGGTTCTAGAGGTTCACTTTATGCTCTTATCCTATATTTTTTAGAACCAATTCACTTGGAACATACTGCTTTTAAAGTACAAGCTTAATTTTTTCCTTTTAAAAGTGTGGCTTTCCTTTATGCCAACTTGAGTTAGGTTCCCAATCTATTTGCAAACTTACAGGAAAATATTTACTAAACAAGTTTATTTCAAATCTTAACAGACATAAGCCCCAGAAGAGCTTCCCACTTGGTTCAGTGGTAAAAAAACCTGCCTGCCAAGCAGGAGACACAAGAGACATGGGTTTGATCCCTGGATCAGGAAGATCCCCTGGAGAAGGAAATGGCAACCCACTCCAGTATTCTTGCCTGGGAAATCCCATGGACAGAGGAGCCTGGCAGGCTACAGTTCATGGGGTCACAAAAGAGTCAGACACAATTTAGCGATTAAACAACAACACAACAGCAACGTAATTGAGACTGGAAGAAGGGTTGCTAGATTTATGAAACAAAACAGGAAAAAGAAAACAGTATACCCAGTTAAATTTGACTTCAAAAGAATGTGTTTTTAGTGTATGTCCCCAATATTACCAGTGAATAGCTAATAATTTTTTAGTATATGTCCCATGCAATATATTTTTTCATTGAGTAATCCTGAGAAGGTTCCAGAAGACTTTCTAGAAGAGGTTATATCTGGACTGAATTTTGAAGATTGAGCAGTGCAGGCAGAAAAAGGCGTGTGCAAAGCTACAAAGATATGAATGAATGCTGCATTCCAGAAACAGCCTGGCTAGAGCAGAGCACATGGGGAGCAGTTTATAGAGGTCAAGTTAGCAGAGTCAAATTCAGAGAACTATGCGTGTTGTGTTAAGGGTAGCAGAGAATCAATAGAAGGTTTTAGACAGGGAAGTGAGTGATTAGATTTATGTGTCAGATGAGTGTCACTGTTTGTGGCAGAGATTGGGTCGGGTAGGAGACTGTCACACACAGGGAGACCAGTTTTATGGTTGTTGTTGTGCAGGCCCAGAGCAGTGAGAGTTTAACCCGCAGCCTTGGCAGTGGGAGTGGAGGGGAAGAAATTGCTTCAAAGTACATCAAGGAAATAATTTGACCGCCAGCACGTGGTGATGAGCTGAACATGGGAGGATTAGGAAGAAGGAGGCGGTTAGGACAACTCTTTGTTCCCCCTCTTGGATGCCTGAGTGGATGATGGCACCTTTCAATGAGGTAGGGAATAAAGGAGAATGACCCTCAGGGAGAAGAAGGCACGCGATGGTGAATTCGGTTTTGTGAAGGTTAAATATAAAGTACATGTAAGTGACCCAAATGGAGATTGGAGATGTCCAAAAAGCACTTAGATATTTAATTCAGGAGAAAGACCTGTGTAAGGACAGAGATTTGTTAGAGGCATGGGAATAAATGTTACCATGATAACGTACAGAGAACCCAAAGAAAGTAGAACAAAACCCTGGAAAAACAACAATATTTATGATGATGAGAAAGGACTGAAGGTTATAATTCAGAATTCATAGTCAAATGTGTTATAAGTATTTTCAAAGTCTAATAGGATCCAAGGGCTTCAAAGCCAAAATACATTGGATCAAATTTGAATGGGAGGAAAGAAGTGTCGATACCAAGTTTAAATACTACTGTTTCTAGAAACTGTGCTGGGAATTTGTTGGTTTGAGTTTGCTTTGGTTTTAGTTTTTTTTAATTATGATAAAATCCACATAACATTTACTGTGTTAACCATGTTTTCTTTTTAGTTTGTTATTACTTTTTGTCTTCACTTTATTGAGGTATAATTGACAAATAAAATTGTAAGATAGTTAAAAAGTATGTGGCGAAAGAAAATCAAGTATCTGGTGATTTGACATACATACACACTATGAAAAGATCCCCCCTCGAGTTAGTTATCACATTCATTACCTAACATATTTACTCTTTTGGTGTATGTGAGAACAATTAAGTTCTACTCTCTTAGCAGATCTGAATTATACAACACAGTGTTATAGTTGGACCTGTAGTCACCATGTTATGTTAGATCCTTAGACGGTCTTCATTTTATAACTGCAAGTCTGTACCCTTTACTATCCTCTTCTTATTTCCCCACCCTCTCAGCCTTTGGCAACCACTTCCCCACTCTCTTGCTTCTATGATCTTTTATTTTATTTGTTTTCATATTTCACTCAGGAGTGATACCATCCAGTATTTGTGTTTCCCTCTGTGGCTTATTTCTTGTAGCATAATATCCTGCAGGTTTGTTCATGTTATTGCAAATGACAGGCTGAATAATATTTCATTGTACCCATATACCGCATTTTCTTAATCCATTCCTCTGTCCATGGACTCTTAAGTCATTCCTATAACCTTGGCTACTGTGAATAAGACTGCAGTGAATGTGGAAGTGTAGCTGTCTCTTTGAAATAATGATTCTGTTTCCTTTGGATGTAATACCCAGATTTGATATTGCTGGATCACCTGCTAGTTCTGGCTTTAATCTCTTGAGGAGCTAGCCTACTATTTTCCCTAGCACACGTTCACTGTTTTAAATGTACAGTTCAGTAGTGTTAAGTTTATTCACATTGTTTTGCATCCAGTCTCCGTAACTTTTTCATCTTGCAAAACTGAAACTCCATACCCCTTAAACGGCAACTTTCCATTTTTCCCTCCTCCCAAGGCCTTGGTGGCTCAGCTAGTAAAGAATCTACCTGCAGTGCAGAAGACCATGGTTCGATCCCTGGGTTGGGAAGTTCCCCTGGAGAAGGGATAGGCTCCCCACTCCAATATTCTTGGGCTTCCCTGCTGGCTTAGATAGTAAAGAATCTGCGTACAATGAGAGAGACCTGGGTTTGATCTCTGGGTCAGGAATGTCCCCTGGAGAAGGGAATGGCAACCCACGCCCAGTATTCTTGCCTGGAGAATTCCGTGAACAGGGGAGCCCGGTGGGCTACAGCCCATGGGGTCACAAAAGTCTGATGCAACTGAACTGCTTTCACTTTCAAGCCCTTAGCAACCACCATTCTACCTTCTGTTTCTGTGAGTTTGACTGCTTTAAAGATCTCATGTAAGTGGAATAGCACAGTATAGTTACACTTGAACCGCATGGATTTGAACTGCATGGGTTGACTTATGGTGGATTCTTTTCACTAAATACATACTACAGTATTATATGACTTGCAGTTGGTTGAATCTGTGGATTAAGGACCATGGATACAGACAGCTGACTGTAAAGTTATACCCAGATTTTGTACTGGGGAGGGGATCAGTGCCCTTAACCCCCGTATTGTTCAAGGATCAGCTGTGTTCGTCTTTTTGTGACTGGCTTCTTTCACTTAGCATAATATCTTGAAGGTTCATCCATGTTGTGGCATATGTTAGAATCTGCTTCCTTTTTAAGGCTGAATAATATTCCATTCTATGTATATAACACATTTTGTTTATCCATTCATCCATCCACCCACCCGTGGATTCTTGGGCTGCCTCCACCTTTTGGCCGGGAAATTGACTTAAACTCACCTACCCCAGGTTGGGCATGCACACTTCCTTAGATTCTATTTTGAAAGATAATGGTAGCCACAGAAAATTTTGATATAGGTAAGTATGAACTATTGCCACACAACCTTTTTACTAGGTTATAATGAAAATGATTTCTACTATATACACAGGCATTTATTCAGCACATATTTATTTATAAGCAGTCATAAAACATTTCATATAATCAGTCTGTATCAGGTGGCTCAGTGATAAAGTAATCTTCCTGCCAAGCTGGAGACACAGGTTCAATCCCTGGCCTAGGAAGATACCCAAGAGAAGGAAAGGGCAACCCACTCCAGTATTCTTGCCTGGAGAATCCCATAGACAGCAGAGCCTGGTAGGCTGCAGTCTGTGGGGTTGCCAAACAGTTGGACAAAACTTACCGACCAAACAGTAACAACAACAAACCCATTAAAGTTCTAACTCTGGCCTTTTAATTGCTCAGTGAACTTTCATGAAAGATTTCAGAGGCAGGCTCCTGTTATGCTTATAATTAGCCTTAAGAAACTAGAAATTCTGAACCAGTGATTCTCAAAACGTGGTCTCTTTGATTAGCAGCGGCATTAGTATCACCTGGAGACTTGCTACAAATGTAAAACTGCAGCCCCACCTAAAACCTAATGATTCAGAAACTCTGAGAGTGCACTCCAGCTGTCTGTTCTAACAAGATCAGGTGAGCTCAAGGTCCCTACAGGTTGAGAACTTAGCTCTAGGTGCCTCCCTAAAGACAACAGTATGACTTCTACTGGTTCTTATAACATTCCCTCTCTATGAAAGAGTAGGAGTATCTTATATTTTAGCCAACACACATCTCTCAATTTCACCAGCGATAGCTCATTTCTACCTTCACACGCCACAAGTTTCACTTGTAAAACCCTAATTTGCTAATTAACCATATCGCAGCAGCAGCAGCAGAGATGGACCAATCTTTATCAAGATACAGAAAACAGAAGCCCTCACAGCCTCTGGAGCATGGGCTTCCTTGCTGCCTTATTAGAGCACCAGTCAAGCACCTGTGCGTTCCTGACTGGGGTATTAGAGGCGCCTGGACCATAAACAGGCCCACATAGCACACTGTATGCTGCAGGTGAAGTACATGATAGCAGAAGGGAAGGGAAGAGTGGAGAGGATGCGTGCGTGTGTGTGAGTGTGTGAAAGGAGAGAGAAAGAGTGATGAGCACTGTTAATGTCTGAGAGAAGTCAGGAGAAAGAGTGAGAGGTTGACGATACGGTGAGAATGCAGAGAATGGTGAAGTTGCTTTAAAATAGCTGATGTAGGCAATGGGCAAGGGCGCTGACTAGAGACTCAAGAGAATTTTCAGGAATTAAGAACCCAACTATTGTGCTTCTTCCTAAGTAAGGAGAAATTGATAATTGTCTGAAATACATTTTTAGAATGTGGATCTTAGAAAATCATTTGAAACTTAGTACTATACAGCTGTTCATTGTTACCGCCTCTTGTGGTACAGTTTCCATAGTTCGTGAAGTTATTGTCAGCACAAATGGGTTTCATCAAATTTAGGTGAAGAGTGCCATCTTCTGGTACCATGAGGTATGTGCAAGCAAAAGGGGTGAATAGTAAAATCCTCATAGTTAAATAAAGCCTTTGATGTTTTCTGTTAAGTATCGTATAAAGTTGAACATTCTCTGTAGTCTCTGTGTCTTTTTAGTTAGAAGATCAGATTACTGACAGTGATTCTAGTTTGTGTGTATGGCTGAGGCTGAAAACAAGACAAAACGAAAAACAGAACAATATGTGGCTGGCCATCCTTTTCATAAAAGCATGTGGGAAATTTGCTTTTAGTTTGTGATGGAAGCCACAAGTTGAAGAGCCTGTTCTTTGTGACTACCCCTTTGATGCAGGCTTGGCTTGGTGCCTTTGCTTAAAACAAGAATGTGATTCTTGTAGCTGAATGCCCGCTGAATGTCTTCACTGTTTTACAGTTTACTAATAAGATACTGGTTTGTTTCTTTTTTTTTTTTCTTTAGTGTTTTAAATATTATGAGAAAGCATGCATTTTATCCTCAATGAGGTTTTAAAATCAAAAGCTCTATGTTTTTATGCTGGTTAATAAGCATTTATTAGACACTTAAGCAATTCCCACCTCTGTGCTATGTGCTAGAGGGAAAAGGAAGTTCAGAGATGGCAAGGACCACCTTGTCTTGTCTGTGCTTTCAAATCATCTCACATTGTATTAGGGAAGATAATGTGCACGTAAACGAAGTTAGGCTTGGGAATACAGGGAGAGAAAGAACAGGAATATAAGCTCAGGAAGGAAATAATACAGCCTTGGGATTGTTCCCTGGAAGACAGGTGTGGTAGAAATAACCACTTTGAATCCTGACCTGGGGTGGAGTTGCAGATAAAGTGTGCCTCAGGATGCAGGAGCCAAAGATTAGTTAAGCAGGGAGCTCTCCTAGGCCTGTTCCAGGAGTTGTTCATAGCAGAATGCCCTGTTTCTAGATAAAACCCAGAATACTCTTAATCCATTCATCTTCCAGTAAGAACTTTTTATATGCATTTGATTATACACAAAGTTCCAAGGAAACAAATATGAAAGTTGTGTCCTTGCTTTGAGTTGCTGTGTAAAAGGCATGAGCATTTATCAGGAGCACTGGGGATGGACATGCAACTCCATCACTATTAAACATGCTCTAAATGTTGCCCTCCAGGATAAGTAATTCTGGTTCTTTTACTTGGGTGGTTAAAAGCACAGGCTCTGGAGGCAGACTGTCTGGGTTTGGACCAGCGCCACCACTAATGTGCTCTGCAAGTTTCTTTTTTTTCTTTTGTCATTTTCTAAAAATGTATATATTCAAACAAAATCATCATTTTTTTGGTATAAAATTTGTAATAGTCTCTGTTTTTAATGTCTGCAGAATATGTGGTGATATCCCCTCTTTCATGCCTGGTATTTTCTTAACGCCTTCTTTTTCTTCATCAGATTTATTTCTGCAAGTTTCTTAACCTTCTTGTGACCTCTCTTGCTTCAGTTTCTTTACCAGTAAAATGGAAATAATGATAATACCTCTTTCATAGGGTGGTTGTGAGGATCGAAGAGAAATATAACATGAAAAGTTCTTAGAACAATGTTGACCTATAGAAAACAAAACAACAAACACCTGTGCACTTCCTACCTAGACAGCAGACCTTAACCCTTTGCCATAGTCGCTTCATTTGTATAGATTTTAAAATAATGGCGTCTAATTACGTGTGGCTGCGCTGGGTCTTCGTTGCTGCGTGCGCGTTTCTCCGGTTGTGGCAGGGCCTTCTCTCTAGTTGCGGTGCACGGCTGCCCACTGCGGTGGCTTCTCTTGTGGCGGAGCATGGGCTCCAGGGCCCTCAGGCTCCGTAGTTGCAACTCCCGGGCTCTAGAGCACAGGCTCAGCTGTCGTGGTGCACGGGCTTAGCTGTTCCACAGCATGTGGGATCTTCCTGGGACCAGGGATGGAACCCATGTCTCCTGCATTGGCAGGTGGATTCTTTACCACTGAGCCATCAGGGAAGCCCTGTTTTTTTAGAGATCTTTAAAATTTTATTTATTCATTTATTTTTGGTTGTGCTGTGTCTTTGTTGCAGTGTGCAGGCTTCTAATTGCGATTGGCTTATCTTGTTATGGCAGGCCCAGTTGTGGCTCAGACAGTAAAGAATCTGCCTGCAGTGCGGGAGACCTGGGTTCAGTCCCTGGGTTGGGCAGATCCCTTGGAGAAGAGAATAGCAGCCCACTCCAGTATTCTTGCCTGGAGGATCTCATGGACAGAGGAGCCTGGTGGGCTATAGTCCATGGGGTTGCAAAGAGTTGGACACGACTGAGTGACTAACTTTCTCTTGTGGAGCCCAGGCTCTAGAGTGCAAGAGCTTCAGTAGTTGCACATTTAGAGATAAGCTCTATAGTCTCTGTGATCTAAAATCCTCAGAAACCGTAAACTATACCTGCAGCAGGTTTCACTCCTGAGTCACACCCAATAACTCCCACCACCTTTCCCTCAGTGAAAAAAGCATGCCAACGAAATTCCTGGCCATGTGATACCAAACAGATGGTTCTGCATTTCCTCAAAATCCCCAGAGGCTGACCTGGACGAGAAAGTATTGAGACTGCTTCTCCTATGAAGATGAAACCTAATATTCTTGGTTACAACCTGGTCTAAAGGAGAAAGGAGGCATGGTGAAGGGCTCACCCAAGAGCTTCTGCTAGTGATAGCTAAAGAGCAACAGATTCTAGGTGTTTGCATTTAACTCTGCTCTCATCTCTATTAGGGCTATCCTTACTCTCAAAGCAAATAGGTCTGCTGAGCCTGTGCTGGCCTTTCCAAGTATTGAGTAATTACCAAAACCCACTATGCTTTGGCTATTTCTTTGGGATCATGAAAAATTTATGTCCCCAGGGACTTCCCTGGGGGTCCAGTGGTTAAGAGTTCTCATGCTTCCAATGCAGGGGCACCGGTTCAATCCCTGGTTGGGAACTAAACCGTACATGCTGAGCACCATGGTAAAAAAAAATTTATGTCTCCAGAATGAAAGGTTCAAGAAATCATCCTCAGCCCCAATCCCATACAAGAGGAAATCCAGTCACTGCAAACCTCTAATAGGTTGCCTTATCCCAAGAGCTAGAAGTGGGCAAGACTGATCTGTGAGCAGCATAATGTCATCAGACTAAGAGAACCAGACAGACGGGAAATTCTGGGAAGGAGCAAACAAAAGGTAATTGCAGAAACCAGGAAAGAGCAAGAAGATCTAAAGTAGGCATTAGGAGATAAAGATCAGAGGAATTATCTCAGTTACAGGAATGTACTTCCCTGGTGGCTCAGACAGTAAAGTGTCTGCCTGCAATGCAGGAGACCTGGGTTTGATTCCTGGGTCGGGAAGATCCCCTGGGCAATCCACTCCAACACTCTTACCTGGAAAATCCCATGGACGGAGGAGCCTGATAGGCTACACTTCATGGGGTCACAAAGAGTCGGACACAACTGAGCGACTTCACTTTCACTTTCAGCCATAGTCTTGTCTTTATTTTATATTGGTTAATGCATTCTTTAGATTTTTTAATTCATTTGTTCTGTGTTGTTTATTAATGTAATTAAAACTGCATAGAGTTTGCCACGGAGAAGGCGATGGCACCCCACTCCAGTACTCTTGCCTGGAAAATCCCAGGGACAGGGGAGCCTGGTGGGCTGCCATCTGTGGGGTCCCACAGAGTCAGACATGACTGAAGCAACTTAGCAGCAGCAGCAGCAGAGTTTTGCCAAGAGAATGCACTGGTCATAGCAAACACTCTCTTCCAACAACACAAGAGAAGACTCTACACATGGACATCACTAGATGTTCAACACCAAAATCAGATTGATTATATTCTTTGCAGCCAAAGATGGAGAAGCTCTATACAGTCTGCAAAAACAAGACCGGGAACTGATTGTGGCTCAGACCATGAACTCCTTATTGCCAAATTCAGACATAAATCGAAGAAAGTAGGGAAACCACTAGACCATTTGACCTAAATCAAATCACTTACGATTATATGATGCAAGTGACAAATAGATTCAAAGGATTAGATCTGATAGACGGTGCCTGAAGAACTATGGACGGAGGTTCATGACATTGTACAGGAGGCAGTGATCAAGACCATTCCCAAGAGAAAGAAAAGCGAAAAGGCAAAATGGTTGTCTGAGGAGGCCATACAAATAGCTATGAAAAAAAGAGAAGCAAAAGGCAAAGAAGAAAAGGAAAGATATACCCATTTGAATGCAGAGTTCCAAAGAATTGCAAGGAGAGATAAGAAAGCCTTCCTCAGTGATCAGTGCAAAGACATAGAGGAAAACAATAGAATGAGAAAGACTAGAGATCTCTACAAGAAAATTAGATACCAAGGGAACTCTTCACGCAAAGATGGGCACAATAAAGGACAGAAATGGTAATGGACCTAACAGAAGCCGAAGATATTAAGAAGAGGTGGCAAGAATACACAGAGGAACTGTACAAAAAAGATCTACATGACCCAGATAATCACAGTGGTGTGATTGTATCCACGATGGTGGAATATCACTACAAACAAAGCTAGTGGAGGTGATGGAATTCCAGTTGAGCTATTTCAAATCCTAAAAGATGATACTGTGAAAGTGCTGCACTCAGTGTACCAGCAAATTTGGAAAACTCAGCAGTGGCCACAGGACTAGAAAAGGTCAGTTTTCATTCTAATCCCTAAGAAAGGCAATGCCAAAGAATGCTCAAACTACCGCACAATTGAACTCATGTCACACGCTAGCAAAGTAATGCTCAAAATTCTCCACGTCAGGCTTCAACAGTACGTGAACCATGAACTTCCAGATGTTCAAGCTGGATTTAGAAAAGTCAGAGGAACCAGAGATCAAATTGTCAACATCTGTTGGATCATTGAAAAAGCAAGAGAGTTCCAGAAAAACATCTACTTCTGCTTTATTGACTATGCCAAAGCCTTTGACTGTGTGGATCACAACAAACTGTGGAAAATTCTTCAATACCAGACCACCTGATGTGCCTCCTGAGAAATCTGTATGCAGGTCAAGAAGCAACAGTTAGAACTGGACATGGAACAACAGACTGGTTCGAAATCAGGAAAAGAGTATGTCAAGGCTGTATATTGTCACCCTGCTTATTTAAGTTATATGCAGGGTACATCATGGGAAATGCTGGGCTGGAAGAAGCACAAGCTGGAATCAAGATTGCCAGGAAAAATATCAATAACCTCAGATATGCGAATGACCAGACTTAAGGCAGAAAACAAAGAAGAACTAAAGAGCCTCTTGATGAAAGTGAAAGAGGAGAGTGAAAAAGTTGGCTTAACACTCAACATTTGGAAAACTAAGATCATGGCATCTGGTCCCATCACTTCATGGCAAATAGATGGGGAAACAATGGAAACAGTGGCAGACTTTATTTTTCTGGGCTCCAAAATCACTGCAGATGGTGACTGCAGTCATGAAATTAAAAGACACTTGCTCCTTGGAAGAAAATCTATGACTAACCTAGACAGCATATTCAAAAGCAGAGACATTACTTTGCCAACAAAGGTCTGTCTAGTCATGGCTATGGTTTTTCCAGTGTCATGTATGGATGTGACAGCTGGACTATAAAGAAAGCTGAGCGCCGAAGAATTGATGCTTTTGAACTGTGGTGCTGGAGAAGACTCTTGAGAGTCCTTGGACTGCAAGGAGATCCAACCAGTCCACCTTAAAGGAAATCAGTGCTGAATATTCATTGGAAGGACTAATGTTGAAGCTGAAACTCCAATACTTTGGCCACCTGATGCAAAGAACTGACTCATTTGAAAATGCCCTGATGCTCGGAAAGATTGAAAGTGGGAGGAGAAGGGGATGACAGAGGATGAAATGGTTGGATGGCATCACCGACTCAATGGACGTGAGTTTTTGTAAACGCCGGGAGTTGGTAATGGACAGGGAGGCCTGGCGTGCTGTAGTCCATAGGGTCGCAGAGTCAGACACAACTGAGTGACTGAACTGACTGAACTGAAGACTGTATTCTTCTCTGAATCATTTTTTCAATTTTATCATTGGTTTTGGCTATAGTTTCTGATATTTTTTAAAATGTATTATTATTATTTCCCAGATGCTTAAAATTTCAATTTAGGCTTTCTCTTTGAGTCAAGAATTAAAAGAATATTTCAAATTTTCCAGGTAGATTTTTTTGTTAATTTCAAATTTCTTATCATATTGTGACTGGAGAATACTGCTTTCTGCTATGTCTATTTAGTGGAATGTGTAGAGCTTTTGATCTAATTTTGTAGATGTTGGCATGGGCATTTGAAAAAGTCTGTTCTCAGGGCAATTAGATGTACCTTATTAGCCAGATTATTGAGTTCTTCTGTGTCTTTTTTTGTAAACTTTTTTCATCTGTCACGGACTAAGAAAAGTGAAATAGGGTCTCCTACTTATAATGGTTTTCTCTTTATTTCTTTTTCTATTTCTTATATATTTCATGTAATTAATTTTAACGTTACTTGATTTACTTTATAGCAGTTCAGGAAGGGGGAGGACTGTGAGGGAGAGGGTGTATGTCGCATACATAGAGCTGATTCACTTCACTACAGCAGAGACTAACAACATTGTAAATCAGTTTTATACTCTAATTAAAGTGTTAGTATTGTAATATCATCATTGTGGATTATATGTTTTAACATTCGAAAAACTCTAACATTTTCTTTTTTGCCCTATTTAATGCTCCCTCACCTAAAGAGGGGGATTCAACCTCCTCTGGTATAAGATTGTAGCTTAACTTTTTTCTTTGTGTTTGGCTGGTGTACCTGTACCATATTTTTTTTTTTGACTTTTTTTATATTGTCTATTTTCTAAAGATATTTTTATTGCAATAGGTAAGCTTATCCCATCGACATTTATAGTAATGTCTTAGTTCTATATCACATTTTATGACCTACTTTTTGTTTTTAAGGGTTGGTTTGTATCTTTCTCTAGAGGTTATATATTTGTTTTATGCTTTTGTTCCTTTTGATAATTTAGGACGGTTTGTATTCTGGTTTTAGCTCTTTATTGGTTAGCCTTATACTATAACTTTTAAAAATATATTTTATTCTCTATTGCTTTAGGCCACATCTATTTATTCCCCATTACAAGCAGTGACAAAATTATTATACTTCTATCCATCCCATCTCCTTTATTCTACCTCATTTTAATGAATACATTATTATTAGTTCTTCAAAACATCATCTCTATACTTTTGAATATACTCTGTCTCTATTATTTGATTTATAAGAAATAAATAATGTCTTTTGACCTTGGATATTAAAGATAAGGAAATCAACATCCTTTTTGCCACCTCTCATCTTCTTACATCTCCCCTTCTTGGTTTTGTTAATCATATTACTTTTACTGGTATAGTTTATATTAACACTCTGAATGATATAGAGTAGTGATTAAGAGAAGGAGCTCTGGAACCAGACTGCTTAGGTTGAAATCTTGGCTTTATCATTTTGTAGCTTGAGCAAGTGCTGTTTCTGTTTCCTTATTTTTACAGTGGTGATACCAATAGGTTCTACCTCACAGGGCTGTTGTCATAATAAAAGTATGGCACTGGAACAGTGCCTGATACATGGTAAGCATCTAGGAACTACGTCATACTGTTTTATCAGTTATTATGAAATAGATTCTCAGGGTTGTTTTCATCCCAGTCCTACATTTCAGCTGGCTTCCACGCGCAATTTCTGTGTTCATCTCTTGGTTGCCTCAAATTCATTCTCTAATCGTTCTTCAAGAGATGCGAATGGGAATTATATCTCCTGATCCTTAACATATTCAAAAACATTTGATGCCTTTTACTTGAAAGAGTTTGGTTATGGAAAATAAGAAGCGCTATTATTGAGCACTTATTAAAATCACAGGTGATCCCTCCTCATTAAATGATTATAGCTCATAATAGTGCTATAAGTCAAGCAGTATTTACATCTCCTTTTACAGAAAAGGAAATTAGGACACAAGCAAGTCACACTTCTTTCTCGAACTTTGCTGGCACTGCAGTACCTTTGAAGATGGCTGTTGAGAAATTCAAGTCCAATCTGATTTATTTTCCCTTAAATATTTCTTGATCTTTTGCCTGTTTGCTCAAAGGATTACTTTTTCAAGTCCAGTAAAATTCAATGGGATCTGTCACAGGGATCATTCTGTGTCAGTTTCCTTGGGACACTGTGAGTCCTCTCAATCTGTACATTAAAGACTTCTTTCACTTATATGAAGTTCTGTTGAATTCTACCTTGATTATTTTTTTCTTTTCCATGTATTCTGTTCTTCCATATATGGATATGCTGGGTATCCTTTGTCTTCTATATCTATAATTTTAGCTCAAATTCTTTTTAGTTCTTTTTAAATTTCCATCTTACTTTGCTCACTTTTCTCAACCTAGCCCTCATAAGTCTTTCTATATTGTTATTTTTGTCTTCCCATGCTTTTACCCATTCATACTATGTCTTTAATTTCTGTGATTTTTTTTCTGTTTGCTTCATTTAAATTCAGTTCTTTTGTCTCATCATTATGTCTCCTGCTTTGAAGTCTTAAACTGTTTCATTAAGTCTTTTGAATTCATAGCAGTATGTTTGCTGTGCTTCATGGCAATATTCTTCTGGAAAAAAATTTTTGTTTGAGATGTCCTCTTCCTATTCCTTTCTTCCTTTTCCTTATAGATTTGCTGTATAGATCTCCAGCTTGTTTTGAGTATTACTCATTACTGAATGAAAGGAGTTCTTTAACCAGCTATTTGTAGGAAGCAACTGGGGCAGTGAAATGAGCGAGTGGTGAAACTCCTGTGGCCCAGAATTTGTGTGTGTGTGTTAAAAGAAAAAGAAAAGATGAGACAGAGAGACGGAGATACACAGATTGCTTTAGCCTATCTCTCTCCTCAGCAACTACAGAGATGCTCATAATATAGTCTCTCCCAACCCTTATTTTATTTACAGACTGCCTCCAACATAGATAAGATTTTTAAGGATTTTATTAATCAGTGCTGCCTTGCCCTGGTGGCTCAGTGGTAAAGAATTTGCCTGCCAATGCAGGAGACATAGGTTTGATCTCTGGATCAGGACGATCCCCTGGAGAAGTAAATGGCAACCCACTCCAGTATTCTTGCCTGGGAAATTCCATGGACAGAGGAGCCTGGAAGGCTGCAGGGTTGCAAAGAGTAGGGCATGACTGAGCACACACACACACTGCCTTCCCCTGCTACTTCATGATGCCAAATACAGTCCTGGGAAGTTCTCACCGCTTGTGCCCCCTAAACTTTCATTGCAAACCAGAGAGATGGGTCTGTCCCTCAGGTATACCATGTAGTCAGTGCTCTCCCAGCTTTGAGAAGTGAGGTCACAGCAGGTATTTAATCTCAGCATCCTTCTGTACTCTGGTGTAATTTTTACTGTATTTGGCAGGCCATCCTCATTTATTGTGCCTTAAGGTTACATTCAGAGAAGGCAATGGCACCCCACTCCAGTACTCTTGCCTGGAAAGTCCCATGGACGGAGGAGCCTGGTGGGCTGCAGTCCATGGGGTCGCTAGGAGTCGGACACAACTGAGCGACTTCACTTTGACTTTTCGCTTTCATGCATTGGAGAAGGAAATGGCAACCCACTCCAGTGTTCTTGCCTGGAGAATCCCAGGGACGGGGGAGCCTGGTGGGCTTCCGTCCATGGGGTCACACAGAGTCGGACACGACTGAAGCGACTTAGCAGCAGCAGTAGCAGGGTTACATTGGTACCTTATCTTGTCAAAGGATTTTGTTTCTTTCTTTCTTTCTTTCTTTTGTCACAACACACAGCTTGTAGAATCTTAGTTCTTTGACCAGGGATTGAACCCAGGCCTGTGACAGTGAGAGCAGAGTCCTAACCACTGGATGACCAGGGCATTCCCATCCTTTTTTTTTTTCCTTGTCTTGGGGCAATATCAAGGAGACACAATGACAGAAGTGCCTTGTTATTTTAAAAATATTTTGGTATTTTAAGCTTTTAATTCATTTTAAAATAGAGCCATTTTAAAAAAATAGACTGCCCATCTTCTCATAGGCAGTAGGTACCATACCACCTCAGGCCATGCTAAGTGGGAAAAAATGACTTCAAAGTTCTGTGCACACCCTAATCACAATAAGATCTCTCATAGTTATATAACTAGTAAGGAGCAGAGCTTGGATTCAAATCCAAGTCTGTCCATATCCAAAGCCTGAATTATTTTTATCATAGAACTTTCTCTTAAAGAATGTTAATATTTCTTTATGGTGTCTTTAATGTTTCTTCTTTTTTAATTTTAAATTTATTGGCACATAGTTGGTTTACAATATTGTGTTGATTCAGTTCTACATATACTACATATACATATATTCATTCTTTTAGATTCTTTTCTCTTAGAGGGTATCACAGAATACTGAATAGAGTTCACTGTGCTATAGAGTGTTCCTTGTTGGTTATCTATCATATATAGTAGTGTGGGCATGTTCACTTCATCGTTCTGATTTATCTCTCCCTCTCATTTCCCCTTTGGTAACCATAAGTTTGTTTTTGATATCTGTAAGACTGTTTCTGCTTTGTAAGCAAGTTCACTTGTATCACTTCTTTTTGATTCCACATGTAAATTATACCGTATAGTACTTGTCTTTCTCTGACTTAATGCACTTAGTATGATAGTCTCTGGGTCCATCCATGTTGCTGCAAATGGCATTAGTTCATTGTTTTTATGGCTGAGTAATACTCCACTGTATGCGTGCCACGCCTGCTTTATCCTTTCCTTGTCAATAGACATTTAGGTTGCTTTCATGTCTCGGCTGCTGTGAATAGTGCTGCAGTGAACACTGGGGTGTACCTATCTTCTTGGATTATGGTTTTCTCTTTATATGTGCCCAGGAGTGGGATTGCTGGATCATACGGTAGCTCTATGTCAGTTTTTTAAAGAACCTCCATACTGTTCTCTGTTGTGATTATACCAGTTTACATTCCCACCAACAGTGTGGGAGGGTTTCCTTTTCTCCACACTCTTTCCAGTATTTATTGTTTGTTACTGTCGGATGATGGCCATTCTCAGTGGTGTGAGGTGATACCTCTTTGCAGTTTTGATTTGCATTTCTCTGATAATTAGTGATGTTGAGCATCTTTTCATGTGCTTTCGGCCATCTGTATGTGTTCTTTGAAGAAACATCTATTGTGATCTTCTGCCCATTTTTTCATTGGGTTGTTTTTGACATAAAGCTGCATGAGCTGTTTGTATATTTTGGAGATTAATCCTTTGTTGATTGCTTCATTTGAAAATATTTTAATTTGTTTCTCCTGTGAACATTTTTCCATTAACTACTTTTTTATTTCCTGGTTTTTAGTGTGACAAATACAAGACCGGAGTTATTGATGGGCCTGCATGTAATAGCCTTTGTGTTACAGAAACTCTTTACTTTGGAAAATGCTTATCCACCAAGCCCAACAATCAGGTATGGACATTATGAATTAACATTCCAGATTTATGGTGCTATCTGATTTTACCTTAAACTACTTATTAAAAGAACTGTTGAACTGGAACTTTAGGAAATTTTAAATAATTCAATTGTATATTTTAAATAACTCAATTGTATAAATAAAATAGAACATTAAAAAATAAGATCATTTCAGACAGTGATAAGGGCTATGAAGAAAATAATTCAATTGTCTTATTAATTAAATTATTAAAATAATTCAATTGTATAGACTCATCCATCCAACAGGTATTTATTAATCCCCTAGTCCCAGCATATTCCATACACTATTTTAGACGTTAGGAAGACAGGGGTGAGTAGACAGATAAGATTATTTCCCTATGGGTCTCACATTATCCCAGAGGGATAAGGAACATAAACAGTTGACAGATAGGTAAATAAGTAAAGTAATTACAGAATGTGGTGTGTTTTATATAGGATATACACAGGGTGAGTTGATGAAATAGACTCACCCTGTGTATATATTTAATTTCTAAATATTTATAGAAATTTAAAGTAGATTTCAAGTCTATAATACTAGCCATGCTTAAGAAGTTTTCTAAAATAAAGTCCAATATTTGAGTATCTGCTGTTTGCTAAGTACTAAGTACTGCTTAAGGCATTGGAAAAGACCATGGGGAACAAGACAGACGAAACCTCTGGCCTCATATGCCTCATGCTTCATGTGAAAGAAGACAGGTGATAGAGTCAATAAAGAAATCAGGTCATTTCATGGATTCCCTGGTGGTACAGTAGATAAGAATCCGCCCGCCAGTGCAGGACACGGGTTCAGTCTCTGGTCCAGGCAGATTCCACGTGCCATGGAGCAACGAAGCCCACGCGGCACAGCAGCTGAGCCCTTGAGCCTAAACTGCTGAGCCCGCATGCTGCAACTGCTGCAGCTTATGCAGTAACTGCTGCAGCTTGTGCACCTAGAGCACGTGCTGTGCAACACAAGAGGCCGCCGGAACAGCCCGTGCACCACAATAAAGAGAAGCCCCACTCAGTGCAACTAGAGAAGGCCCATGCACGTCAGCGAGGACCCAGCACAACCAATAGATAAATGCAATAGAACATTAAAAAAATAAGATCATTTCAGACGGTGAAAGGGCTATGAAGAAAATGAAATGAGGTCATGGCTTAGAGGGTAACCTGTGAGGGAAGAGGGATCTACTGTAGGTAGGAAATTAGGGAAGGTCAGCCTAAGGGGACTTCTTGGCTGAGTCTTGAATGATGTGAAGGAATGAACTGTATGAAGATCACTGAGAGTACATTCCAGGCAAAACCAGTAGCAAGTGAAGGAGGTCATGAAACAGGAATGATGGTGATAGGTTCAAAGAACAGAGAGAAGACCAGCATAGAGGGGAGATAGAGACTGAGGCAGTAGGTGGTAAAGATCAGGTTGGAGAAGCAGGCCAGCTCATAAAAGCCTAGCAGACAATGAAAACGGGTTTGGAATTTATTGAATTAGAGGGTTTGAAGCAGAGGAGTGAGTAATCGTATTACTAATTAATACAGTCATATTTGTTTCTTACAAATAAACAACAACAGTGTAAGCAACAGTAGGCTGCCTGGGTTCACATGCTGTAGCTTTGCCACCACTGTATTCCCTTCAGCATACTGCTTCACTGCCCTCTGCGTCAGTTCATCTGTCAGTGAGGTCAGGGTAATGATAGTGTCTACTGCATAGCGTTGTTATAGGGAGTAAGATAATCAAATAAACTAACAGATCATAGCATAACGTGAAGCACCATAGATTGTTAAACAGCTAGATAGTTAATAATGACTAATTCTGGGAATTGGGGAAATGGATGTTGAACTTTTCATCTTTCTGTGTAATCTGACTTTAAAAAAGATTATATCTGTAGCTATAAACACTTATATTAAGAGATAAGATCTCAAATAAACAATTGAACTTTACATTGTAAGGAATTATAGAATACACTAGATCTAAACCTTGCTGAAGGAAGGAAATAATACAGATTACAGGAGAGATCAAGGAAATAGAAAATAGAAAAACAATAAAATCAATGAAAACAAAAGTTGATCATTTGAAAAGGTCAACAAATTTGACAAACTTTTAGTTAGATGGACTAAGAAACAATGAGAGAAGACTCAAATTATGAAAATCAGAAATGAAGCAGCGACATTACTAATCAGTTCTACATAGATAAAAAGGATTATGTGAGAATACAATGAACAGTTGTACAGCAACAAGTTGGATAATCTAGATGAAATGGGCAGATTCTTCCTAGAAATACAAAACCTACTAAGAAATAGAAAATCTGCATAGACTAACAGGGAGATCAAATCAGTAATCAAGTCCCCCATCAAGAAAGGCCCTGGACGTATGGGTTTCTCTCATAAATTCTAATAAACATTTAAAAAACTAACACCAATCCTTCTTACCTTTTGATGGCTCAACAGTGGAAATTGATCAATGTAATACATAACATTAACATAACAAAGGGGAAAAAGGAACACCACAATTAATGCAGAAAAAGCATTTGACAAAACTCACGATAAAAACACTCAACAAACTAGGAATAAAAGGCAACTACTTCAACACAGTAAAAACCCTTGTGTGAAAAAACCTACAGCTAACATCATGCTCGGTGGTGAAAGACTGAAAACTTTTCACCTAAGATCAAGAAGAAGGCAAGGATGCCTAGTTTCACCAGTTCTATTTAATATAGTACTGGAAATTTTGGCAAGATCAATTAAAGAGATAAAAGGCATATAAATTCAAAAGTAAAAAGTAAAATTATCTCTTAATAGATGATATGATCTTATTTGTAGAAAACCCTAAAAATTTCACAAGATTATTAGAGCTAATAAATGAATTCAAAGTCAACCCACAAAAATCTGTTGCATTTCTATACAGTAACAATGAGGACAGATATATAGACTAAAGGAATATAATAGCCCAGGAATAAACCCTCACATATACAGTCATATAATTTTTGACAAGCGTGCTAAGACCATTCAATAGGGAAAGAACTCTTTTTTTAACAAATAGTACTGGGAAATCTGGATATATACATGCAAAAGAATGAAGTTGGACCCTTACCTAACACCATACACAAAATTCAAGTCAAAATAGATCAAAGATCGAAAGATATGAATTAAAACTATGAAACTCTTACATGAAAACATTAGGTAAAAGCTTTGTGACATTGGGTTTGGCAGTGATTTCTTCCACAGGCAACAAAAGAAAAAAATAAACAAATTGTACTTCATAAGAATTTTTAAACTTTGTGCATCAAAGGTCTGTATCAGTAGAGTGAAAAAGAAACAGAATGGGAGAAAGTATTTGCAAATCACATATCTGATAGGGGATTAATATCCAGAATATATAGAGGGCTCCTGAAACTCCACAACAATTAGAAACCCAGCTGTATTTAAAAATCGGCAGGGAAAAAAAAAATAAAAATAAAAATCGGCAGGGACTTCCCTGGTCCATTGGTTAAGAATCCTCCTTCATGCAGGGGACGTGGCTTTGATCCCCGTTCAAGGAACTAAGATCCCACAGGTCTCGGAGCAAATAAGCCCATGCACCACAGCTAGAGAGCCATGTGCCAGAACTGGAGAAAGCCCACCCACGTGCTGCTAGGAAGACCCAGAGCAGCCAAAATTAAAAAAAAAAAAAAAAAAAGGTCAAAGAATTTGAATAGACATTTCTCAAAAAATGGTATACATATATCCAATGAGTACATGAAAAGATGCTCAACATCACTGATTATAGGGAAATGCAAATCAAACCCACACTGAGGGAAATTCCCTGGCCGTCTAGTGGTTAGGACTCCATGCTGTCACTGCCGGGGCCTGGGTCAATCCCTGATTGGGGAACTAAGATCCCACATGCCACGTGGAATGGCCAAAAAGAAAAAGATACCACGTCACACCCATCAGAATGGCTACTGTTTAAAAAAACAAAACAGGTGTTGGCAATAATTTAAAAAAAACTAGAACCCACTATTGGTGGGAATTTAAAATAGTATAGCCACTGAAGAAAACAGGTTGGCAGTTCCTGAAAACATTAGAAGTAATGTGACCTTATGATTCAGCAATTCCACTTCTGGGTATATATGTAAAAGAATTGAAATCAGGATCTCAAAGATATATTTGTAGATCCATATTCATAATTATTCACACTAGCTAAAACGGAAGCAACTCAAGTGTCCATTGATGTATGAATGGAAATGCAAAATGTGGGATATTCCTACAATATAGTATTATTCAGCCTTAAAAAAGATGGAAATTCTGACACTTGCTACAATTTGGTAAACCTTGAGGACATCATAAGCTTGTTAGAAAAGGACACTTACATAAGATACTCAAAGTGAGTAGTTGAAATCAGAGACAGTAGACTGGTGGATGGCAGGGCTGAGGAAGGGGGCAAACGGAGTTATTGTTTAACAGATAGTTTCAATTTTAGAAAATGAAGAGTTCTGGAGACAGATGATGGTGATTATAGCACAAGTTCATGAAATCTAATACCACGGAACTGGATGTTAAACATGGTTAAGATGATCAAATGTTCTATTTTTCATATTTTAGCATGATTTAAAAACTGGAAAACAGTAAAACTGATCATGGTAAAAATACACATATATATATTTAGGTATATAATATTTTTTAATTAGGAAAATTGAGAGAAAAAAGCTTCGAAGTATGATTTCAGATTTGCAATTCAGAAAGAAAGTCAGCTCAGTGTCAATGTTTTGTTGCTCATTTGTTTTTTTAAGAGGTATTGGTTTAGTCCCTAAGTCGTGTCTGAATCTTGTGGCCCCATGGACTGTGGCCCACCAGGCTCCTCTGTCCATGGGGTTATCCTGGCAAGAATACTGGAGTGGATTGCATTTCTTTCTTCAGGGGATCTTCCTGTCTCAGGGATCAAACCCGTGTCTCCTGCATTGGAGGCAGTGTCTTGCATTGCAGGTGAATCCTTTACTGCTGAGCCACCAGGAAAACCCTTTTTCAGAGGAAGAGGACGCTAAAAATATCATGTAGATTAGATGAGGGTCTTCTACTCTGCCTATAGCATAATTTGTCATTCTTTTCCCAGATGTATTTAGGGATTTGGGATAATCTACCGGGTGTTGTGAAGTGTCAGATGGAACAAGCACTTCATCTTGATTTTGGTACAGAATTGGAACCAAGAAAAGAAATAGTGCTATTTGATAAGCCAACTAGGGGAACTACTGTCCAGAAATTCAAAGAGATGGTCTACAGTCTCTTTAAGGTAAGTATATGCATTCACATGTTGCTGGTATGACGTGGTTCTCTTCTAGAAGCTGGCAGGATTTCATTGTAAGCCATAAAAATGTTGCTATTCTTTGACCTATATCAAGGACTCTATCTTGAGGAAATAATTCAAAGAAAAGGAAAAAAAAAAAGGAGGGTGTTTACTTTAACATTACTTATTATAGCTAAAAACGTCCCAATGTGAAAGGAGAGTTCATTAAGTAGATGGGCTGCTCTATAGCTTCACATTATAACCAGTACACCATTTTTTAAAAGGTGAAATAAAATTAGTAGACCTGTTTTTTTTAAAGAATTAAATAGAAATATTAAAAGATGAAAATAATTGACACTTCTGGAAAGAATATTTTTCTCATTTTCATCGCACTCATATTTTCACTCAAAATCTTTCTTTTCTTTGGACAGTTGATACTTTTAGACTGTTTTGTGCCAGGGAACATTCATAGGGAAATCACTTTTTAGCCTTTACTATTGGAACAATATACTTGAATGAAATGTAAAAACAATTACAAAATAAGAGATAGTAATTTGTAGTTGACCTTTACAGCTTTGGATATGGGCAAATTATACTGCAGTTTTGCAAGTGTATGGATAAGGCAAAGAATAATTAATGGTTTGGTTAACTATCTACAGGGTTTAAGGAGATTATGGGAGTTAGGGTGGTCATTTCTTAACAGATAAGTATACTTAGCAAAGTGGGTTTTACTGCAAGTACCTAAAGCATAGTTTTGACTTGACAAATATAAATATCTGCTGCTGCTGCTACTGCTGCTAAGTCGCTTCAGTCATGTCTGACTCTGTGCGACCCCATAGACGGCAGCCCACCAGGCTCCCCCATCCCTGGGATTCTCTAGGCAAGAACATTGGAGTGGGTTGCCATTTCCTTCTCCAAAGCATTAAAGTGAAGAGCAAAAGTGAAGTCACTCAGTCATGCCCGACTCTTAGCGACCCCATGGACTACAGCCTACCAGGATCCTCCGTCCATGGGATTTTCCAGGCAAGAGTACTGGAGTGGGGTGCCATTGCCTTCTTTAATAAATATCTGGGAATGTATTAAATCTCCTATGGGTATTCCAGTAGGAAGGTTATTACTTAGCAGGGTAATCATTCCCATAAAGGAAGTTAGTATGTATGTTACACATGGGATACTCATTTTTCATACCTTCTGTGTAAGCCAAGTTCTTATCTCTACAGGCAAAGTTGGGTGACCAAGGGAACCTCTCTGAGCTGGTTAACCTCATCTTGACAGTAGCTGATGGAGACAAAGATGGCCAGGTTTCCTTGGGGGAAGCGAAGTCAGCATGGGCACTTCTTCAATTAAATGAATTTCTTCTCATGGTGATACTTCAAGATAAAGAACATACCCCAAAATTAATGGGATTCTGTGGTGATCTCTATGTGATGGAAAGCGTCGAATATACCTCTCTTTATGGAATAAGCCTTCCCTGGGTCATTGAACTTTTTATACCATCTGGGTTCAGAAGAAGCATGGATCAGTTGTTCACACCATCATGGCCTAGAAAGGCTAAAATAGCCATAGGACTTCTAGAATTTGTGGAAGATGTTTTCCATGGCCCATATGGAAACTTCCTCATGTGTGATACTAGTGCCAAAAACCTAGGATATAATGATAAATATGACTTGAAAATGGTGGACATGAGAAAAATTGTGCCAGAGACAAACCTGAAAGAACTTATAAAGGATCGTCACTGTGAGTCTGATTTGGACTGTGTCTATGGCACGGATTGTCGAACTAGCTGTGACCAGAGTACAATGAAATGTACTTCAGAAGTGATACAACCAAACTTGGCAAAAGCCTGTCAGTTACTCAAAGACTACCTACTGCGTGGTGCTCCAAGTGAAATTCGCGAGGAATTAGAAAAGCAGCTGTATTCTTGTATTGCTCTCAAAGTCACAGCAAATCAAATGGAAATGGAACATTCTTTGATACTAAATAACCTAAAAACATTACTGTGGAAGAAAATTTCCTACACAAATGACTCTTAGTTCATTTGGACATTCTGACCATTTTAAGAAACTTAGCACTTCAAAAGAAAACTATTCATCATTTTTTCTACATGGCTTGATTCAAACCCTTGCGTTAACAAACTCCTTTCCCCTGGTCCTAAGGAAGCCATCATCTTAAAATACATGTTGACTGCTGAAGGCAGGAGTTACAGGACCAAAAGGTCCAAAAATTTATTCCTGTCCTTTTAGAAACTCTTGGTAAACTTCCTAGTACATCTACCATGTAACTATTTTGACTAATGACTTAAAAAATAATGCTGTGAAAAGCCTCATTCCATAAACATCAACGGTGAAGAGTATTTTGTAGATTTGTTAGCCAAATATCAGTGCTGGAAATTGTGTCTGCATTGAAGCTGCTATTTAAAAAAGAAAATTTATAAATTTACTAATGTCTTAGCATGGTAAAGTTTGCACATTAACAGGAATTAAGACTGCAAAGCAGGTAAATTAAAATTACTCCTTTATAAACAGGTGTTGGGTTAATAGCATGGTTTCTTATATTATACACTAAAATCCATTTATGTATGAAATTTTACATGGCTTCAGAATGTTGAGTGGCCCTTCCCCACTTGAAACCCATCAGGAAGATTCTTTCTGGCAGTATGGAACTGCCAATTTCAGAGGCTGAATATGGATGAGCTTTCATCATCCTAGATTTAAAGCATCTGTATCTTAGTAACCAGCCGCTGGTCCTTCAAAAGGCACATCTTTAGGCCACAGACCCAACAGTTCCACATATCTTGAATTTGAGCTATTCAGAGTGGAACTCTGAAATCATACAACTTCCTATTAATAACTGTTTTCAAACATTATTCCCTATTGGCCAAAGGGCTGTTTCTTAAGAGGCATGTAAATTTACCCACCTAATGCTTTGTCATGTAAATTTGACATACAGGGGTTGATATGTGCTCCTCTCTTGTTTATTCAGATCTGGCATGTGCCTTTCAACTCTATAAAATGAAACAGCTCATGTGAGAAAGACCCAGTATTTTCTGCTCAAAGCTTCACCTGGTTAAAATGAACATGTTAAAATTATATGACCTTCATTGGACAGTTTCCTCTGAAAAATTAAAGCCGGGAATTAGTATCAGTTTTTCTTACTTTAAAATTGTAAACTTTGAAGGTACTTTTTCTTCCCACTTATCATGTGGTTACAATAAATGAACTGAAGAAATACTTCTAGTGGAAGGTTTGTCTGTTGCTTACCAGACTTGAATTAACTCCTGTCAGGAGGAACTGATGCCCAAGAAGCAGATATGAACCTTTAGGCAATATGTAAGCTCTGGGAAAAGCTATACTTGTTTCTGGAAGGAAAATACTGGCTATGGCAGGTGCTTTCCAAAATTCCATTAACAAGAGCTTAACACAAACAGCTGCTGTTCAATAAGTTTATTATTGTATTATCTGAAAAATCTTGATAGAAAATTGTGGTTTGGTTTAACTCTCAGCAGCTCGTTCCTGAGCTCTAAGGAAGCTTGCCTTCTTCTGAGCTACCCGATCTTTCTTCTGGGCAAGTGACATTTTGGGACGGTTCCACCTAGGAAACGAAAAGAAAGGGATGTAACTTTTAAAAACCATAACTAAAGAGCATAGAGAATATTTAGCTTTGAAAAAGACAGACTTTAAAAGTCAAATAATCTAATTCTCAACACATGTACCCATTTATGATCTTAGTCTAACTTTCCCAAATTCCAATTTCTGTGATATTGCCCTATTATATCACAGGACCAAAAATCAAGTAAAGATTTAAGTATAATGCTTAGACTCATTATTAAAATCCCATGTGCCATGCAGCACAGCCAAAAAAGCAGCAGTAGTTACAATGTACTGGGATAGAATGAGCCACCTCGGTAGCATCCGAGGCTAATACATTTCTATCACCACAATCACTTTAGCAAACCTGGTTCCCCTCACCTCTGCAACATCATGCAGAGCTAGTGATCGAGTTTGCACAATTTCAGAGTCTGAGTGAGATGCAACAAGGCAAGAACCCCTCCCAACCTTTCTTTCCAAAAGAAGAAAGATACACACCTCTTCTTTTTAACTTCTTTCTTAGGCTTCTTCTCATACACTGGATTCTCTCGTATTGCAGCATGAGCTTTCTTATACATCTCCTCCATCTGAAACAAAGCAAAGCAAACAGTACTTGGTTTCATTTCATATGCCCTAAACGATAATGTGACACACTGTATTCTACTGCTTGCTCTATTTTGTCCTTCTAAGACAGATTCTCAAAAGGAGTTACACTAAGTCCATGTTGGTATCTGTATGAAAACCACATGTTCCGAAGTCCCAGTTTTTACCACAGGCAATATGAACTGACACTATTCACAAAACGTAACTTAATCTTCCTCAAAAAAAAAAGAAAAAAAATTCACAAAAATTTCTGAACTGTTCAGCTATACTTCTTGAGTCAAGTTCAGAGTAAATTGTTTCTATAGAAACACATACTACGCTCACTTAAAACCATCTGACCTAAATTCTTTCATTCAAGTACAGATACAGGCCAGCATTTAAGACGTTACAACGAGGAATACGTGGGCCAACAAACAAATGCCAAATACATCTCTGTCCTCCCACATTCCCCATTATTTCTATTTTCCACTGATTTCTGATAGGTCTTTACAAAAGTTATTCCCAGGATCCCATACCAGGAACCTCCTGATCTATTAGCACAAATCACCATATCTGGCAGTATCAGGCCTTAGTGGAATCAGAAAGAGGTCTGAATTTCTGTAGAAAATCCTGAAAGGCTATTAGAAACATTACTGAGAATTTTGTTCTAAAATTTAACAAAAAACCATGTTGCAACTCTCTGAATTGTTTCAATACTCCCTAACCCAAGCAAATGACTACCAAACACATGGAAGACCAAGTCATGAAGAAAGGAAAATGCCTGAAACGCAGGAACAGTTACCTTCATAAGAATGAGTCAAGTTAATCCAGATCTCTACAGGTTCAACGTGGATAAAATGCAATTACTACATGCATTTGTATAAAGCTCATTAGCCAAGGAAAATAATGCAAAAACTTAAAACAGCACTTGAGACCTCAAATACCTAAATCCCTTTTAAAGTTTCTCTACTTCTCTTAGCTATTACAGCTCTCTACTGTATTTAACAAATTTAATGACTTCAAATGCAGCCATTTAACAAATCTAACCAACCCAGTTCACTTCTTCCACAAGGTCAATTCCATAGGAAATACAACCATGTATGTAGATAATACCATGAGTTTAGTTTATAAAAGGACCACTTTCTGTTGGAGACATACCAGATGTGTGCAGAAGATTTCAGGAGGCACACATAAGCAGAGGCCTCTACAGATAAAATGAATGAGCTTACTGTAAAAGGATTAGCCAAAGAATGGTCTGGCTGAAGTATACCATGCATTAAGAAAGTAACAGGAAGCAGACATCTGAAAACACATGTTGTAGCTTAGGAAGTTTTACAGGCAAAGCAGAATCAGTCAAAACTAAAAGGTATTTTTAATACTAGAGTGATGTCAACAGTAACAAAGAAATATACTCATGTGAAAGTTAACATGCCTCTACATTACTAATATAAAACTACCCATTTCCTAGCTCAGAAACTCAGAACTACAGTGTTTATTCAGTCTTAAAAGACTGTTTACTAAGCACACAAGTGACATTAAGTAATCTACCACCCAATTATAATTCTATTTTAAATATAACTTTTAGACATAGGTATACCAAAATACAAACTATGCACCAACAGAAAGAACCTAATAATAATTACTTGACATATAAACCATCAATTTACATAAAATTCTATATTTGTAGATTTTATAATCTGTGATTTTGGTGTTCTATGCCCTCATTATCAAAACTAGCACTATCATCTTCAATTACTTCAATGTGTTAAGAGATAACCCTGAGACTGAACTTTAGGTGTGATAAACTTCACAACATTAAACTTGAGAAAACACGGGCCCTTTCACTTCTGCAACATCACACACAACTAGTGATAGACCTGTCCCTCTCCTTTTATGTGCATGCCTGAGACAGAAAACCAACATGGCACTTACTGGCTATAATGAAGAATGAACCTTTCCCCTATTATCTCAAAAAAAGGGAAATTTAGTAAATAGCACCTCATATCAGAGTAGAACCACATGAATGAATTTTTTAACTATAGAATAGCCAAATGCATAAGAGCCACCAAATGCTTTAGATTTGGATGCTTGAAGCTTGCCATCTTTAAGCAACTAAAAGATTCCTAGAAGCATGCTGACAAGCCTAGCTCCTAATATCTTTTCTGACTTTTTAACTTGTCCTGGGCCCAATATTCCAATTTCATTTTAAGCCAAAAACTACTTTTTAAGGTCTATACCTACAAACATGCCCTTATTTAATTTTAACTGTTAACCTGAGATAAAACTGTACTAATGTACCTACCCAAAACAGATAGAAAACTCGGTTCTATAAATTTACCAATACAGGCATTTAAAAATTTTTTACCATGTCTGGAGTTACGTTGTTCTTTATGTACTGAGAGAACTGTTTCTTGTAAGCATCTTCATCTTCTTCAATCAGGTAACGCATGTAATCTGCCACGTTTTGCCCCATGATGTGCTTTCGGTGGACCTCAGCACTGAATTCTTTGCTTTCTGAATCATAACCAGGGAACCGTTTGGTACTGAAATAAAGTTTTCCATATTTTAGGATATACTGGTTGAAATCAGTTTACTACCAGGAATTCATTTCAGTAGCTGCCATCAGTCCCGTCTTGAAACAATTAATTGCATCATATGCAACCACAGGACCAACTACGGACTGCTCAGTTAGTGGGATATCATCATTCAGCAGCTAATTTCTGAATTCCTGGACAGAAAATCATGCCACAAGCACGTTTAAAAACTATTAAATGAACCAAGGCCACTATAAAGTTAGTTCTCCATATTTCATAGACACATCTCAAAACTACTTTCCTGAAAACCTACAATTACTTAGTGGTGCCTCAGGGTACATGCTAAAAGTGATTTGTTCCAGATTACATTTAACAGGTGCCTTGCAAGAGAACTGGCAAGACACAACCCCCTCCCTGCAAACCCCCTACATTATAGAAATAAGTGCCAGTTAGGTTATATTTTACTGTTTACCACTCCCCTGCCAAAACAGGCAAGTGAGGGGGAGGGGAAGTATTGGTGGAATAGAGTTGCTCATTTCTAACCAAAATTTACCTTGTGGCCCAGCTCGTAAAGAATCCCCCTGCAATGCAGGAGACCTGGGTTCAATCCCTGGGTTGGGAAGATTCCCTGGGAGAAAGGAAGGGCTACCCACTCCAGTATTCTGGCCTGGAGAATTCCATGGACTGTATAGTCCATGGTGTGGCAAAGAGTCAGACATGCCTGAGCGACTTTCACTTTACTTCAACCAAAACTTAGCCACACACAAAAGGTAGTTGTTTCAACACTGGCTTCTCTACTTACCGGCTCTAAAACCTTGGACAATTCATTTTACCTCTGAAGCCCAGTCTCTTCACTTATAATCCATGTTACAATCCCTTCCTACCCCACCAAGTTCCTTTTACACAGTACCCAGCACATGGCAAGTACACAATGATACTACTATTACTTTCACTGGTTCAGTTTTCTCCAAAGCCCAACTGCTTAGAAATAGTGCAGTTTTGGAGTCCAAGAAACGTGGTCTTGAATACTATTACCTGTGAGGGATAGACAAGCCTCCATCGACAGCTCCCTTTAGGGCCCCAAAAACTTTATTCCCGGTAGTAGTTCTGGCAAGTCCTGCATCCAAGTAACAGGTGAAGGCACCAGGTTGACCATCAATGCTTTCCACATTGTATTCATCACCAGTCACCTCGACTTGGCCTTCATAAATTTTGTCCATACCAAACCTATTAAGAAGCTATTAACAAAGAAGCCAGTCTAAATGCTTATCAGAATATATTCAAACAACTCTAAAATATCTCAAAATTCACAACTTTAATAGCCAAACAAACAATTTCTTTCCAATTCACTTTTCTCTTTATCCCAACCTACTTTTGAAGACATTTCAGACATCCAATTTTAATCACAAGTATAACTGTTTAATAGTTTCTGAATCGGCTACACTGTCCATACTTGATTTTTGTAGCAATCAATTAGGACACAGTACTTAAAAGAACATCTTTCTATCTCTACCAAGGCACTACATTATGTTAATTAAGCCACTACTCTGCTAGTACACGTCAGGTGGCTATGGTTTCACAAGTAGTGCCTTTGCACTAAAATGCTCTCATATAAAAGACGGTGTTCCGCAACCAAATATGTTTATAACCGGTGAAGATGTGGGTCCCCAACAATAACACATGCTTAACAACTCCAACGCAAAACAAGGTCAGTAACCAAGAAAACAAAAACAAGGCAAAAATTACACTTTCATTTCCTTTCTGTATTATACGAAATGCTGCCACCCAGAGGCAAAGATTATTAAAACAAAACTGAATACCCCCACCAATGCCTACCCCCACCCCAAAAGCTTAAGGCACTGCTTCTCAAAACTTAGCATGTATATAAATCACGTGGACATCTATCAAAACATAATTTCTGAAGGTGTGGAGAACAATCTGCGTTTTTAACGTACGCTGATACTCACAAGATCTACACTTCTGAGTAGATCTGTCCAACAAGTAGCCACCAACCAGCCACAGCCAGTTATTCATATTTAAGTTAAAAACTCAGTTACGAGTAGCACTAAAAACATCTCAAGCACTCAATATATGTGGCTAGTGGTTACCACATCAGACAGCATAGATTACAGATATCCATCACTGCAGAAAATTCTACTGGCCTAGATACACCCAACAAACAGGAAGGAAAACTGGAGAGGAAAAAAAGGCTTCCCCAGATTAGAAAGTGTATCTGTTAGAAACAATGCATTTATAAAATTATCTTCTGCAGTGGTGCCCTTGTAAACCACAGGGCAACAAGGGCACTCCTCTGTCCCCATGGTTGAAGGTATCTGATCCATGTATGAACCATCTATGTTACAGACAACTCCAGTGAGCTAATTCCAAAATATGCCAATTGAAATAATCTTGTACATACCCTGCGGGCCAGCAGCAGGCCAGTACAATATGCCGCAGCATAATTTGTCAGGCCAACCTTCACACCATATTTTGGGAGTTCGTGAGCATAAGCTGCACAAACTATCATATCTCCTTCTATACGGGCATAAGCAATCTACAATAAAAGAAAAATGAGGTTAGTACTCTGTTTTCACTGATTACTTGTCCCAAGTATCTTTGTCAAAGGACGTAACGAAAAGCTAGATACACACCTGCATCACTTAAGACTTGTCTTTGTTAATTAAACCCACTCACTGTTTCAACTACAGATCTGGCTTCCTCATCTACAGCAGGTAGGTTTGAGTCAAATGCCACAATACATGTCTCAAATTACACAGCTGGTAATGGACAGGGAAGCCCAGTGTGCTGCAGTCCACTGGGTTGCAAAGAGTTGGACATGGCTGAGCAAACTGCTGCTTTCTGAAAATCTTTTGCACGGGAGACACCTTCATACATATTTACTAAAACTACTTCAAACAATATACAGGAATAAGAACACTCTTAAGAGTTTTAATATTCACACCCACCTACCTCTTCAAAGCAGTGGATTGACTTAGTCCACAACAAATTCTATTATCCTACTGGAATTATAATGGGCAAGAACCTTCTACTAGGTCTTAAATTTATCCTCCCATCCCCCACAAAACAGCATAGAACCATAAATTTCTCTAATCCACCCCCCTAAAGTGAATGGATTAAAATCTTCTGAGTATTTTTTTTCTAACACTACCAATTTTCCAGGCTCCACCTTCAGACCTACTAAAACTACTCAATGAACGTTTTTTGGAGTGCGAGGCACCAAACTAGACAGACCTAATCCATACATTTGTTCTGCTTCCCAGGTATGTCTCTAGCACAGTGAGGGAAGAAGTGGGGTGGAGGTTACCAACTATTATTTAAGTCTAAAATACAACTTACCTGACAAATGATATCTCTGTTCGTTACACGAACTATCATTCTGTATTTAGGAGTGTTGTACTTATTTTTATCTTGGATTACCAATCGTTTCCGAGCATAGTAGTCAGTTTTGCCCTCTGAAAGAAAAAAATAAATTTAAAAAGTCCACTCTGCTACAAAGCAGAACCTTTTCCTACTGAGAATGTGAAAACCTGACCATACCTCGTCGTCTTCTGAATTTCACTTGGTATCTCTTGAAGTAGGCCTTGTTCTTGACAACTTTAACAAACCCCTTTAAGATAAAAGAATAAGTTATTAAAACTTTGATAAACGTTTTAGCTTGATACCTTTGACATTTAACTTTGTAACAAAGTAACAACTTAACTTTGTAACAAAGTAACAACCTAAACTTCAAAAGTGAATCCAGAAAACCATCACTTTCTCAAATCTGAGAAATCAAATCATTTTTCTTCTATTTCCCATCTATCAAGACTGACAGTTCTATAAAACAAAATAAAAATGAATCAGCGCCAAAACAGGAATGAAAAAACAAACATACGAAATGCAGGCCAATTTATTATAGTAACCAGATATAAAACGAACACTATTAAAGTTTCAAACACTCTCCACTTTCACTCCCTCTTGGACCAACAATCCTTGTGTCCAACTTTTGCTTAAGACAACTATTTTGCAAACGTCAGTCTGTTCTTAATGCTGTCCCATTTCGTGAACCTGATATTTTCCCTTTCCACGAACTTTTTTCAAAAGCCTAAATTTCTTGTCACGAAACACAACCGGCCAAGCACATATTCAGCAATTACTTCCGATTAAAACAACAGTCCCCCACAAACTACAGCACCACACCACCAGAAAACCCACTAAAATCTGGTACCAGCGACAATTTGGAGAAAAAGGCAGGAGAGGCACATCAAAGTAAATGGGCTTGCTTTCGGGGCCCAAAGACACCACAGCCTCCAGGCTCTACTGACGGTTTTAAGGGTTAAAAGCCACTTCTTCGGCCCAGTAACACAGGTTTTCGAAACAACTTGCCGACCCCGACGCTCCCTCGGAAAAGCCACCAGTCATGAGCGGAGCTCATGTCCAAGAAGCCACAGCCCGTCTCCACTCAGTCCAGTAGTCTGAGACCGACTCCATGCAATCTTCCCTTCCGGGCCGCCTGCCGGAGCTCCCCTCTGCCAAGCCAGAACTATCCACACCGTTTGTCTACTACACTCACCTCCTCCTCAATCCCGTCCCAGCTCCCATCTTCTTCAACCCCTCCCCCAACTAAGCTTGAGCGCCGTGGCAGCCATTAAGGCCACGCTGGGAGCTGCAGCCCGACCACAGCGGAGCCGGCAATCTAACGCCATCCGACTCCTGCGCCGCGCTAAACAGACTCTAGGCGGGCTTTAGGACAAGGAGAGGGAGGCCCCATGCATCTGTAGCCCCAGCAGCGGGATGCCCACTCACCATGCTGAGGAACAGAACCCCAACTCCGCGGCTTGCCACAGAGCTGCAGAACCAGCACGGCTCCGGGGGGGAAAAAGGCCGCGGCGCGCGCGCAGGCGCAGTATGTAGCGCCGACGATCACGCCAGCGACGTGTGGAAGAGAGACCAGCCGGTCGGCCGGAGTGCAGTGTGCCTCCCCCTGCTGGTGGGAAGACCGGAGCTGACCTTCACCTTCCCCCGACAAATCCTCAGAGCCGCAGAGTCCCACAGCTCCACACTGGTAATCCGACAGGGAGCGACTGTGAGCACTAGCATGGAAGATTATTAACGGCATTCACTTTCCAATGCTAGCAAGTTGCTTCATAACAAACCTGTATTACTTTTGTAAGCAAGAAAAACAAATTTAATTAAGTAGAATGAATTTGCTGTAGAGCACTTTTGCCTGCTCCTTGACTACGCTTCCGAGTCCAGAGCGTATGCCCCTCACGAAGCTTTGCCTCAGTGCTCCAGGCCTGGGTTAGGGGCCTCCCACAGCACCTTTGTACCTGCCTAGCCTACCCTAGATTGTAAACTCCCTGAGGGTAGTAGGCCCTGCTGTTAAATTACTTTGCTTCTCTAGCACTTAGTCTAATCTGTCTGATACTTGATGAAACTGCAAACAAACCCAAATTGAGAGACATTCTACAAAGTAACTGGCATGTATCCTTCAAAAATGACAAAATCATGACCGTTAAGGAAAAACTAAAGAGCTATTCCGGATTGAAACAGACAACTACATGCAGTGTGCGATTCTAGGCTTCATCCTGGACAATAAAGCAAAAAAAAAGAAAAAGGAAGGGCTTTTATTTTTTTGCCTTTCTACGAAGAATATTCTCAGAATACTCAGTGAAATTTGAATGAAATCTGTGGATTAGATGGTGGTAATAGATCAATGTCAATTTCATTCTGATAACCACACTATGGTTATGTATGAGAATGTTCTTGTTTTTCAGGAAATATACTTTGAACTATTTTGGAGTTCAAAATAGGCATTATTACACAATTTTACTCTCAAAAAATTACAAAAAATAATTACATTTGCGTGTGTACACATATACATGTAAAGAGAAGGAAAATGAAAAAGCAAATGTATTAAAATGTTAACAATAGGGAACCTGGAAGAAGGATATATGGAAATTTTTTGTACTACTGTTCTTACAACCAATTCGTGATTTTGAAATTATTTCAGAATGAAAAATAAAACATGGTGAGGACTTTCCTGGTGGTCCAGTGGCTAAGACTGTCCCCAATGCAGCGGGCCGGGATTCAACCCCTGGTCAAAGAATTAGATCCTACATGCCTCAACTAAAAATTCCTCATGCTGCTGCTGCTGCTGCTAAGTCGCTTCAGTCGTGTCCGACTCTGTGCGACCCCATAGACGGCAGCCCACTAGGCTCCCCCATCTCTGGGAATCTCCAGGCAAGAACACTGGAGTGGGCTGCCATTTCCTTCTCCAGTGCATGAAAGTGAAAAGTGAAAGTGAAGTCACTCAGTCGTGTCCGACTTTTAGCGACCCCATGGACTATAGCCCACCAGGCTCCTCCATCCTTGGGATTTTCCAGGCAAGAGTACTGGAGTGGGATGCCATTGCCTTCTGCATGCTGAAACTATTAATAAAAAATCTCAAATGCAACAACGGGGATTGAAAATCCTGCTTGCTGCAACTAAGACCTGGAGGAGCCAAAAAATAAAAAAAAGAGAGAGAGAGAGACATTAGGAATTCCCTGCCAGATCAGTGGTTAGGAAATCCCTGGTTGAGGAATTGAGACCCCATAAGTAGCTCAATGTGGTCAAAGGAAAAATAATTAAAAATAAAACATTGATTCCTCTTAAAATAGGAGATATTTCTCTTATTATTTGAAGTGAAAACAAACTCAGTTTTATCAAATATGTCAAATATTTAAAACAAATAGAAAATAAATCAGCAATTTTTAGTTCTGGTAATGCCGAAGAATTGATGCTTTTAAACTGTGGTGTTGGAGAAGACTCTTGAGAGTCCCTTGGACTGCAAGGAGATCAGCCCTGGGATTTCTTTTGGAAAGAATGATGCTAAAGCTGAAACTCCAGTACTGTGGCCACCTCATGCGAAGAGTTGACTCATTGGAAAAGACTCTGATGCTGGGAGGGATTGGGGGCAGGGGGAGAAGGGGATGACAGAGGATGAGATGGCTGGATGGCATCACTGACTCGATGGACTTGAGTCTGAGTGAACTCTGGGAGTTGGTGATGGACAGGGAGGCCTGGCGTGCTGCGATTCATGGGATTGCAAGAGTCGGACACAACTGAGCGACTGAACTGAACTGAACTGAACTGATGATCAAAAAACATCTAATTATCTCACAATGTTTTTTCCCGTTTGTAATTGGTTTTTACCTTATGTGATTTTATGGTTGTACACTGAAGAAACAAAAAAACAAAAAAAGGTTGGATCCTTTTTTTTTTATATCAACATATTAGAAACCTTTTAAAACTGTCCTTTTATGTAGGAAAAAATAATTAGTCTTCAATGAAAGAATACACTTTATTTCTTAAAAGGAAAATGTGTAAAGCCATGATTTTGTGGGACTGGAAGTCTGGAAAACATCAAGGACAATGAAACTTAGTTATGATTGAGTATGTCTGGGTGTTCTGCTGGTAGGTTACTTATACATTGAAAGACTAATAAGATAAAGACATAAAAAATTCATAAATTATGATAAATTTATTCCATAAAACTTCCTTTTTTATCTCTTCATTTCAACAAAATTTCTGTGTTGCTATCACCAAGATAGCACATCATTTGTGATCTACAGATAGTAAGGCCAAATTGAACAAATTTTCTTGAGTCATTGTGGTTCTTAAATAATTTTTATTAATTTCAGTTAGGAGAAATTTTGTTGTGCTGAAGCAAGAGAAATGAATTTTAAATAAAGTTCATAAAGCAATACTTAGACTTGGATATGAACCTTGATATTTCCCATATCACAGTCAAACAAATGGTGTAATATATGATCAATTATTACTTTCAATAGAATACCACAGAAACTATTACCAGATATTTTTATATCATCATATAAACCACTGCATTTTTTTCCCCAGATTTCTTTGTCTCGGAATAGTATCCACAATTACCCAGGTTTTATTATTCTTCTTACAGTATTTCAATGATGGGGTATGATAAAGGAAAACAAAATAGTAGCATGTTGCTTGATTTGTTCAAATGTCTTTTCCATCAGACTATCCACACTGACCTTTCAGGGTCAGAAAATAATCTCTATAGAAATTAGTTTTAGGTTTATTTGTGCTTGAGTTTACTTCTTCACAGCCATGCAAACTTTTCCATTTCCTTGTTCTAATTTCCTTATATTTCATTCTAATGTCAATTTGTTGAATATCTCTCATGCAATTTCATTCAACATAGAAAAAATGTATCTACAATTTTTATGTTTTAAAAAATTAGATGTTTGAACACTTGTATATTATTAAAAACAAGTAATATTTTAAAAATAGCACAAATTCAAAAAAAATTTTTATTTGTTTTGCCAAAGACTGATTTGCTCTCTGTTTGAGCACCTTTCCCTGTTTCACTTGACTCTTCCACAGCATCTCATATCTTGTTTAAATCAAATCTAACTTTTAGCAGGATGAATACCTCTAAACCTAAAACTGGAACATAAAGATAAGCAGGAAATTGGAGGCTTGGCTTTACTCAGTCATAAAACTTCATTATTCTAGAATCTTTTGTGTTCCTTTTATCACAAAGAAAGGATTTGATGAGTTAGTTCTTTTTTACTTTCCTAATAAAAAATTTCCATTACTCAAATTCTTTTGCACTCCAAAGCAGTTATCTGTTTCAAACAGCAGCACAACCTAAAACCTCATGACATTCAGGCACAGATGCCTTTTGTGTTGAGGACACAGCACAAGAAATGTGAAACAGCATTTCCCTGGGGCCTGAAGGTGTTCATTGCCAGGGCAGAGGCTTAGAGTTTCTGGTAAGAGCTGAATGCCGAGTCCCAAGTGACAGAGGCAGCCATGGCTGTACATTCCATAATAAATCTACTTTTCTGTGCATTTGAGAGATGTGAGGTTTTATAAAGTACAGACCTAGGGTAAGGGACCTGGCAAGGGCCCCTCTTGCCTGGGTCTTGGGAAGGTATTTTCTAGAAGCATCACAACCCCTGAAGATCATCTGACTTGAAATGTTTGTACTCCTCCCTGCTGGGCTGTTCTTCCAGACTAATCTCAATGACTCAGACTTGGTTAGGGGGGATAGTGAGTGGGGAACAGAGAGGGGGTGGCAGGATTTCTACACGTGGATCAGAAATAACAGACATCTACTGAGAACTTACTGTGTGCCAAAGTCTATGCTGAGTATTTATTACATTATCTCATTTTAATCTCAAAACTGATCCAGCAATAGTTCATTATCCTCACTTTACAGATGAAGAAAAGCATGCCACAGCCAATCACTGTGGAACACAGAAGGACCTTTCAAATCTGAGCCTGTCTTAAAACTGTACTAAAGGAAGGACCTTGTACTATAAAAAGTTCATTAATGTGTGTAATTGACTTTGGAGTATATTCCATGATGTATTTTTGTTTGACTAAGATGTTAACATTGTTTGTGTGAAAGTGTTGGTCTCTCAGTTGTGCCCGACTTTTTGCAGTCCCATAGACTGTAGCCTGCCAGGCTCCTCTGTCTATGGAATTCTCCAGGCAAGAATACTAGAGTGGGATATATGTATACCTATGGCTGATTCATGTTGAGGTTTGACAGAAAACAACAAAACTCTGTAAAGCAATTATCTTTCAATAAAGAAATAAATTAAAGATTCTTTACTGTCTGAGCCACCAGCAGCTGAAACATTGGTTGGCTTAGACTAACTACAATTAGTTTGAAAGTGTAACTAATTCTAACTTTGTTTGAAAATAAAGAAGGAATTCCCTGGCTGTCCAGTGGCCAGGACTCTGTGCTGCTTCTGCAGGGATCATGGGTTTGGTCCCTGGTTAGGAAACTAAGATCCTGCAAGCCATGTGGTCAACAAATAAATTAAGGTGAGACTGTAGCTAGTGAACTGCTTGTCATCTTCTAAGTCATCAAAATGAAACTAAAGTTTTACAAACTTCCAGAGAGTGAAGACTTAACAAAACTCCGATCAGTCCGAACTAAGAGACATAGCTTGTTGACTAGATGAAACCCATAGTATTAGAAGCAGGAGAGAAGCCTTGAAGCTAAAGAAGGCAGTCCCAGGACAAATCTGGGAAGTCCATCCATTTTATTAGATGGTCAGTTAATATATGAAAGTCAGAAAGCTTAAATGATTCAGTAATATTTAGGAGTTTTCCTGGAGACTAAATTTATAGCAAGTCCTTAAGAAAAAGTTTGAAAGTCTAGAGATTGCTAAACTTTAAAGGTCAGTGCTGTCTTCAGGGCAATTATCATCTATTATGCTCAAGTTAAAAATCTATTATTGCCACAAAATCCATGGGGATATGAAATAAGGGGAAATCCCTATCTGTCCAGTGGTTAGGACTATGTGCTTCCACTATTGAGGTGGGAAGCACAGGTATGATCCCTGGTTGGGGAACTAAAGTCCTGAAAACCTTACTGTGTGGCCAAAAAAATCAAAACAAAAAAATTGAAATGAGAGGAAAGAAGCAGCTGGCTAGGCCTGTGTTAGGTGGTAAGGAACTCACCTGGGAGTTAAAAGTATGTCTTCATTTTTCCTGGAATCATCCAAGATAAGATAGTCTTATCTTACCAGTTCTTCAAGGCTTAAAATATATGACTCATAACAAACTCCATAAATCTTTTTGAGATTGTACTTGTTAAATGACACCAATAATATCTGTCTCCCTCTTCAGTTACTTTGGGAATGTAGGGAGGACCCAATATACACACAAGAAAGCCCACCAAGTTCTTTGGGAGAAACAACATAAATTACTGTGGTTGATTCGCCACTTAGCCCACGACGATAAAACCGGCTTCTAGAGTCTCCCTGTTTCCTGAGTCAACTTCTTCAAGGAAATGTTGCAAGCAAACAAAAAAGGTGTAATTAGATCTGTTACAGACAACTTCAAAGTTATGGTCATGATGTTCTGAGTCATCCCTGCATTTCTATGTGGGGTCAGCATCTTGGAGAGTCTGTGCTTAAAGGCACAGTGTCTTGAATGGCATTTAACTCAGGCATCATGGCTATTAGATGAGTCAATACACAGAACGACTCTAGTTTAATAGCAATGGAGGGCAGGACAAGTACGTGAAATATACTTGCGATACAGCAATAACACCAAAAGCCTCCTAGTCATACCTGATACCTGTCTTCTAATCAAGTTCCACGTGCATATCCTGGTGGCTGTATGTACTTGTTTTTTTTCTTTGGCCGTGCCATACAGCTTGTGGAATCTCGGTTACGAGACCAGGGATTGAACCCAGGCCATGGCAGTGAAAGACCTGAACCCTAACCACTAGGCCCCCAAGGAACTCCCGTGGTAGCTGCACTTTTAATATGTATATGTAATACCTGACCACTCTTATCTCTCATGCCCTGATCTAAGCTACCATCATCTGCTACCCAGATCATTGCATTAACTTACAGGTCTCTCTGTTTCAAACCTTGCACTTCTACAATCTATTCTCCACACAGTCAGACCGATCTTTCAAAAATATATGTCACTTCTGTCCTCAAAACCCTCCAGTGCCCAGAGTTCCTTCCAGGGCCTATGAAGCCCTGCACGGTCTGTTCCTGCCCCTATGTTCTTCTAACTTCATCTCCTCTCTTCCCATCCCTTCCTCATTCTGTCCCAGCTGGCCTTGAAGCCACTCCTCTTGAGTTTTAGCATTTGCACTAAATATTCCCTCTGTCTTTATCACCCATCCCCCAGGTATCCATGGGATGTGCTGCCTTACTTCTTTCAAATCTCTATTCGGTCATCTTCCTTTCAGAAAGGCCTTCCTTAGCCACTCCATCTGATATAGAATTCTCCATCACTCTATTCCTCATAGCCTGCTTTTCCTCCAAAGCATTTATTACCACCCAGCAATTGTCAATTTATTTGTTAATTTTTAAATCGTCTGCCCTCCATGCTACAAACACTCCCTTAAGAAAGGGAGGAACATTATCTGTTGCAATCACTGCTGCAGCACCAGCATGAAACAGAGCTTGGTATGAAGTTAACTGAATGATAAATGAAATGAAAATAATATCATGATAGGCACACTGTAATCTCTAATCATGTATTCTGATCATCCCATTTATCAACTGTTATGTAACAATCTACCTCAAAACACAGAAGCTTAAAATGATACTGTCATTCATTCGTTTTGCTGTGAATCAGTAGTTTGGGTAGGACTCAGTTTAGATGGCTTAGCTCTGCTCCATTTGGCATCAACTAAAGCGGCTCAGCTGGAGCCAGAAGGACCCATATTCTAAATGGCCCATTCACAAGGCTGATAGTTTGGGGTTGCTGTTGGCTAGCTTGGTTCCTCTCCATGTGGGCCTCTCTGAATGATGACCAGACTCCCAGACCGAGAGTTCCAAGAGAACAGGGGAGAAGTGCATGGCAGAGTGTGACTTCTATAGTACTCCACGGGACAAGGCAGTCACAAAGGCCCACCTGGAGGAGAGGCATGGACTTCACCTCTTACAGGGGGAGTGGCATGGTTCTAGAAACACATGTAGAATAGGAGAGATTGTTACAGACAGCTTAAAAAAAAAAAAGAAAAGAAAACAAACACAGTATTCTAGGGATTCCCTGGTAGTCCAGAGGTTAAGACTCTGACTATCCACTGTAGAGAACATGGGTTTGATCCCTGGCTGGGGAGTTAGCATTCTGCATGCTAGCATTGAGCAGGCCCCAAAAAAATACATACATACATATATATATATATATATATATATATATATATATATATATATATATATAAAGTCTTCTAGGGAATTGCCTGGTGATCTGGTGGTTAGAACTCCATGCTTGTACTGCATGGATTCAGTCCTTGGTTGGGGAAGCCATGTGACCCCCTCAAAAAAAATCTCTTATGCTAATTAAACCAATTTTTGATTGTGTAAAATCATTATAACAACAAATATATTGATTTGTATGGAAATGTGCTATGTAATAACTGTACTTTTTTTGAGCTCATGTTAAAAAGTTATGCTTAAAGTATCTCAGAAGAAAATATATTCAATTCTTTCTGGACATTGTCTCCAGTCCTACTTCCAGTGGCTTGTTTCTGGCTTCTGTAACTACCTCTTCTTTTATTTATTTGTTTTATTTTTGGTTGCCCGGGATCTTCATTGCTGAGTGAGGGTTTTCTCCAGTTGCAGCAGGTGGGGGCTACCCTTCATTGTGGTGCATGGGCTTCTCACTGTGGTGGCTTCGCTAGTCATGGAGCACAGGCTCTAGGTGGTCAGGCTCAGTAGCTACAGCACATGAGCTTTGCAGAATCTTCCTGGACCGGGAATCAAACTCATGTACCCTGCATTGGCAGGGGGGTCCTTATCCACTGTTCCACCAAGGAAGTCCTATAACCACCCCTTTAAAAGGGGTTTCAATGAGAACTGAATTCTTGATCTTTTCTTTTCTTCTACTATTAAAAAATTATAGAAAAAAATTAAATATCAATTAAAAAGTCAATACACATATTCTAACCACACATCTCAAATGTTCTCTTAGCTATCTTCATTTTCAAATATTCTTTCTTTCATGGAGTTGGATATGCATGATTATTCATCTTTGAATTTTATGTTCGGTTTTTTAAAACTAATTTTATGGAAGTATAGTTGATTTACAATATTATGTTAATTTCTGCTATTTAGCAAAGCAATTCAAGTATACATATATACCTTCTTTTTCTTATTCTTTTTCATTATGGTTTATCACAGGATATTGAATATAGTTCCCCATGCTCTTGGGACCTTGTTGTTTATCCATTTTATATATATAATAGTTTGCATCTGCTAACCCCAAACTCCCAATCCTTCCCTTCACATCCTCTCTATCCAAGTCTGTTCTCTATGTCTGTGACTATTTCTGTTTTGTAGATAAGTTATTTGTGTCATATTTTAGATTCTACATATAAGTTGTATCATCATATGATAAATCTGGATTTCTTTATCAAGTGGACCTCAGTTCAGCTCCATGGCTTGAAAAGCATATGAAATACCTACTACTTGCCTGGTACTGTGATGTTGAAGTAGGAATTAGGAACAGTTATATTCCTGCCTCAGAGCCGAGGATATTTGATCAAATAGAACATTTCATTCATCTCAGAATACTGAGTAGCAAAAAGTTATCATAATAAGACTTAGTCACTCCACAGTATTTATATTTTCTATAAAGAAGAGAACAAGAAACATGAAAAATATCATTTATGCAAGGTAATGCCTTTTGAATTTCCTGTACTGATTACTAGCAGGGCCATATTTTAATGAACATATCTTATATTTCCTCTGAAAGCTTGGCCAAAATAAGAATATTTGTTTCTTCGGGGCTCCATGGACTGTAGCCCACCAGGCTCCTCTGTCCATGGGATTTCCCAGGCAAGTATACTGGAGTGCATTGCCATTTCCTCCTCCAGGGGATCTTCCCAACCCAGGGACTGAACCTGCATCTCCTGCATTGCAGGCACATTCTCTACCTGCTGAGCCACCAGGGAAGTCTCTCTGTAGAGTACTTTTTTTCCCATGCAATTTGAAGTACTGTTTGGTCTTGTCAAAATGGACAGAGTATCCACAGCCAAGGACAGAGTTGAAAGTAGTGCCTGGCAGTCCAGTCAGATGGATGAAGCAGCCTGATTTTCTGAGGTGGCTGTGCACTGAGGGTGAGTGAGACAGGCTACAACTCAAGGTCTGCAGTAATAAGAGTCAGTGAGACAAGACACACACCACAAACTCACTAAAAGTAACAATACAGAAAGTGAGTAACAATGCAAAGGGGACAGTGTGTTATTAAATGTCACAGAACACACAAGTTAGGAAGTGTGAGGCCCTAGAGAGCCTAGCAGAGAGCAACTCTAGAGCCCTGGAATACTTTGTGCAAAAAGAGGGAATTGGATAGGTGGGGGAGGGTGCTGGGTGCAGGCTGCTGATGAACAAAGGTGGAATGCTGGGGCTTCCCTGGTAGCTCAGTGGTATAAAGAATCTGCCTACTAATGCAGGAGACATGGGTTTGATCCGTGGTCTGGGAATATCCAACATGCCACGGAGCAACTAAGCCCATGCCCCACAGCTATTAAGGCTGTGCTCCAGAGCCTGGGAGCCGCAACTAATGGTCCACATGCTGCAACTACGGAAGCCACGCACCCTAGAAGCCACGCTCTGCAGCAAGGGAAGCCACCACACTGAGAACCCCGGGCACCACCACTAGAGGACACCCCGCTGCTCACTGCAGCTACAGGAAAAGCCCACTCAGGGATGAAAACCCAGCACAGCCAGAAATAAATAAACAGTTTTTTTTAAAGGTGGAATGCAGGGATCAATGTGAAGGTGGCGGTTGGGGTAGACTTGGGCACAGGTGGAGTGAAGGACCCGGTGGGGCACAGGTCTTCCACACTTCCCGGGAGTAGTGGGAAGAAATGGGGGAAGCTGGGCAGGATCTGGACAGGGAGAAAGCTCAGACTACTGCGTCTGGCTTCCCTCTGGTGTCTAACCATGAGCTTCGGAAGGTTTTTTAGCAGGAAAGGTTCTGAAACCTGGTGTTACATTCTCACGATCACAGGACTGCTCCTCACAAGTTCTTCATATTATTTTGTTAAATGAAACGAGTTGCAGTGCTAGAGTTTACTCTGAATTTTTGCTTCTTAAAGAGTGTCAAAATTCATGATTATTATATTACCAATACACACCCTCTTTATTGTGAGAGGAAGCCATGTTTTTCTTCTCCAGTGATGTGGTGAAGAGCAGACTGGCTCTGCTGGCATGGGTGAGTTAGTCAATGTCTCTGTGCCTCCCAGGAGTAACATGCGGGCAGTCAGAGCATCTGTCAGCTAGAGGCGTATCAGGAGGATGGACTGAGCCAGTACAGGGCCGCACCTTAGAGCAGGACCTGGCACGCAGAGAATGCTGCACAAGGGCTTGTTAACTGAGTCACAGACAATTCTGATAGCACTTTCCCCTGTCAGGACAGACTCAACATAAATGCTGGAGGTGTCAGGCCTTGTTCGAACCTCATTTTCTTCTAGAAAGAGAGTTTCAAGTGGAGTATACCCCAGAACCTTCTCAGTAATTGGGGGTTAGAGCCGGAAGAGGCTTCTGAGAGCAACCAGCGCGGTGGTCCTTGCAGGCGAGGAAACTGAGGCTGTGGCCCCGTGGAACAGCAGCCTCTGAGCACCCCCCAGGCTGTCTCTCCCCTCACACAGGGGGCCTCCCCCTGCCTCTGACACACTGAGCATATTCCCGCCTCTGGGCCACTGCTCTTGCTCTTTGCCCAGAGGTCACTGTGGCCCCGGGTCACGTCCCTCAGGCCTCAGGTCAGACGTGTCCCGTGAGGTATTTTTCGAAGTGTATAAATTTACAGTTAATTATGGGTAGTTTTGGCAACCTGCTCCAGTTTTCTTGCCTGTAGAATCCCATAGACAGAGGAGCCTGGTGGGCTATAGTCCATGGGGTCTCAAAGAGTTGGACACAACTGATTGAGTGTGCACACGCACACACGTGCACACACACCCCCAATGGGTAGTTTGACACTGCTTGCAGTGCCTCGGTGCACCAGAAGGACTGCACTCAGAAGGCTGCCAGATAGAGCTGTGTTTCAAGAGACAAAAGGCAAATAGGGAAATGAACAAATGACCTGCTCTTCTCCATCCAAGCGTCCCTGAGGAAGGGCTCGGCTCTTGGCTGCTGTCCTGACATGTGGGAAGCAGGGAAGGAGGATGCAAGTGAAAAGCTGGGGGGAGCTTTTAAAGCTTCCTCTTCTCCCACTAACGGAGGGGCAGCAGCAGGTCAGTGCAAGTGTCTGTGCTTGTGTTTCAGGCGCAGTGAGGGGGTAGGGAGGAATCCTCAGAAAGAGAAGACTGGCAATGGCAGAGTCAATAGGTGTCAGTACATGACTTCACAAAACAAACGAGAAACCGGAAGTAAGCACAGGGCTTCACGGACATTATGCAGTTCATATTCATGCATACTTCTGTGTTTGGTCCTAAAATATGAGACGGCCTGTATGTGCACCACAACTGTCCTTTGTATCTCAATCTACTAAAATACGCTGACGGACACTGTGCCTTCATCGTGGAATTGAATGCATCGCCTGGGCTCACTGTCTTCTAATTTTTGCCCCCTTTCCTTAACTCACTAATACCTGCTGCCAGTCTTCAGTTGAGACAAAGACCAGCTCAGGGTGGGACGCCTTTTCAAGAACACCTGAAGTTCAGTAGCAGTGACTTCATATATTCTAAAGACCTTAAGTGACTGAATCAATTCTGGGATGACTTCAAATTTGAAACCAACAAACCAGAAAGACTTCAGACCATTGTGGACTCCAGGGCCAGGGTGGTGTCAAAGACAGAGAATGGGCTTTAGTATCTGCACAATCTCATTAGCACCATAGTCATTGATACAGACAATTAACGTTTTCTCAGTTTCTGTGAAGTGCTATATAACTGCAGCTTCAAGACCTGATCCCTCACCCTACTTTCCCATCTAGAAAGCTGCCTGTCCCAGACCCCTGCTATTAAGGTAGCCTGAAACCATCACTAGTTCCTTATCTGCCGTCACCCACAACATTTGGTTTCCTGACTTGGCTTGATGATTACAGTCTTATCTTCAGTTTTTGAGTCTTTGAACTTTGCCCAACTTTGTCTCATATAACCAATGTAGTTATAATATTTACATTGGAATAACAGTTTTGATTGGCATTAGTTTGGGTACTTTAGGTGTAGTTTTAACTTCTTTGCTTTTAGTTCACTGTGTGAACTTTGGCCACTTAATCCTGGAAGTAATCATTTAAACATGGTGTCATCTAATCACCGGTTAAGTAAAAGGCTCTGTCAAAAAAAAAAAAGGCTTGCTTTGATTTTTTTAATTTTTATATCAGAGTGTAGTTGATTAATAATATTGTGTTAGTTTCAGATGTATAAAATGACTCTTTGCCTTAAAACCACACATAAAAGAATAATTTTTCATTTGACAAAAGTATAAAATTAACATGACCTTCTGGATAGGAGAATTTGAAAATTTTGTTATCATTACTTAACACATTTATTAATGACTCACCAGTCCTTTTTCCCAGAACCAAGTAAGTTTTATCTCTGTAATAGGGAGAGGGCTTCCCTGGTGGCTCAGAGGGTAAAGTGTCTGTCTACAATGCAGGTGACCCAGGTTTGATCCCTGGTTTGGGAAGATCCCCTGGAAAAGGAAATGGCAACCCACTCCAGTACTCTTGCCTGGAAAATCTCATGGATGGAGAAGCCTGGTAGGCTACAGTCCATGGGGGTCACAAAGAGATGGACACGACTGAGCTGCTTCACTCACTCTATAATAGGGTAGATGACTGTTTTTTTCTACCAGATTTCTTCTCAAGGAGAGCACAATATTTGTTGGAGAAAATACTTAGATAAGGTGCTAGTACGAAGGATGAGACCCCGACATGCTCAAGCACCACGCTTGCTAAATTGCTACGCAGAAAGCCAAGTGAAGAATTTACATTGCTTCTGGAAAGGATTAAGGTGGATGAGAGAGAAGGGAAAGCAAAGAGAGAAGAGTGAATCTATGAATTGACCTTTCTCCATGATCCCACATATCTTCAGCAAAGTCTACTAAAATTCACAGAATGGTGGTGGAAGTGAATTTCTTGTGAAAACTCATGAAGGGCTGAGTTCTGGGAAGGCATTAATGAAAGAGGAACAAAAACAACGAGCCCTGAATATGAGCCACAGGCAGAGATGGTCATGAAATCAGGAGCCGCTGTGAATGAGTAGAAACCTGGATTAGGACACTGGATTTTATAGATCTCAGAAACTGAGAGGTTGAGTTCTCTGCCAGCTGAACCTGAAATAATCTTCAGAGAGAATTTTCTGCAGAAGAGAGAGGACTGCCTAACACCAACTGTCAAGCCTGACAGTTTGTGTTAAAAAGGGAGGGTAATTACTGCCTAACTTCATCATTTGGAAATTTAAACCCATATCATAAGGATTGGCCTTTTTGTATTGCAGTGAAGAGTCTACTGATTATGTTTTTTAAAACTCCTTCTTCAAACTCTGAAATTTTCAGAAACATGTCTCAGTTTTCAGTAGTGAACTGGGATTTCAGACTGGAATTCTGATAACCCAAGTATCAACTTTGATAAATGTCCCCAGAACTGACTTACGTTGCTTTCATGCTCTATTCCTCTGCACCTGTCTCTCTGGGATGAATGTTAAATTCTACCTGTGAAAAAAGCCTGGGGTTAGGGTGAGTGTCTTCTAGGTTTCCACATGGCTCTGCCACTTATCATCTCTCTGAGCCCTAAATTCTTTACCTGAGAAATGGCAATAATAATAGTACCTCCCTTTCAGGTTACTTTGAGAATTAAATACTCAATGTTTATTCTTACTAGTAATACTGATGAAAATATTAATGGAAATGCATATAAACCCAATTTCTATGCTGGTGTTTTTTAATCTTCTTAGTTTTCAGGTTTATCTCTTGAAATGGATACAGGAAAGTGTCAATGAACCTGAATACAAAAGGAATTTCTCCTGAGTAGGGCTAGACATAAACAAGGCAAGCAAATGATAACAAGGGATTATCCAGAACCACAACCTGAAGCCTCTATAGCTATCACATGACTTCTCAGCTGTTGACTAACATTCCATGAATCAGAAATCTAGCCATTTAAGTAAACATTTTATCCAAATGTAAATACACATAATGTTGGTAAAGATAATTATGGAGTGAATAATTTTAAACATTCCTTTCCTAAGAAGAGGTTTCAAATGAGCTAATGAAGGAGAAAATAAGGGGGCAATGAACAGACTTCTGATAATCCTAAAAAGAGAGAAAAAATTAGAAAATTGAGAAGAGATGTGTCTCAAAGACAAAGGAAGGATTTAGTGATAAAAATGTTGGTAGTTAAGAGAATCTGTTTGCAATATCCTGATACTGTAGCAGATTATCAATGTGGACGATGTTAGACAAGGCAACTCAGAGAGTGGAGATTTCAGTCTAAGGGTATTGTCTTTCAAACCAGAGTGAGAAGTTAGGTTTGCCTTCCTGTCTCTCACTCTTAACTTGCTTAACCACACTGCTGAAATTTATGTGGGCTGATTTCTCTGGAAATTCATGTGGTCTTGTAAACTGAGAGCTAGAACTGAGGATCACAGTGAGTGCACTGGCCACGCTCAGACTTGGACTGAGGCTGCTGCTAAGTCGCTCCAGTCGTGTCTGACTCTGTGCGACCCCATAGACGGCAGCCCACCAGGCTCCCCCATCCCTGGGATTCTCTAGGCAAGGATACTGGAGTAGGTTGCCATTTCCCTCTCCAATGCATGACTGAGGCAGTTCCTGTGATGTCACCAGAGACTCGTGGACAAAGCATGCACAGGAGATCTCTTCAAGACCAGAAAGATTCTCTAGAACATGGACTCGTCAGGAGTCAGGCAAGCTTAGGTCTGCACCCTGACTCAATGGCTTCCTCATTGTTTCACTTGAAGCAAATTACCTAACTACTCTAAACGTTAGTTTCATCATCTGTAAAACAAAATTAATTATACCTCATGAGGTTGTAGTAAATAATACAGTTCATGTGAAGTACCTAGCATTATATCTAGTACATAGTAACTGCCCAACAAAGCACAGTGTGTGTGTTTTTTTTTATACGGAGGTTTGATGGTTTGTCTTATGTGTCAACTTGGCTAGGCTATGGTACCTACTTATTCAATCAGACATTAATGTAGGGACGGCCCTGGTGGTTCAGTGGTTAAGAATCCGTCTTGCAATTCAGGGGACGTGTGTTTGATCCTTGGTCAAGGAACTAAGATCCCACAGGCCATGGAGAAACTAAGTCCATGTGCTATAACTACTGAGCTCATGTGTTCAGTAAATAAATTAATTTAATATATATATTTAAAAATGAATGTAGGTATTGCTGCAGTGGTATTTTATAGATGTGGTTAACATCTATAACCAGTTGGCTTTAAGTAAAAGAGATGACCTTGATAATGTGAGTAGGCCTCATCTAATCAGTTGAAGAAATTAAGAACAAAAACAGATTTGTTGGAGAAGAAATTCTTTCTCAAGTATGCAGCATAAAATCATGCTTGAGTTTTTAGTCTGCTGGCCTGCCTTACAAATTCTGGACTCAGGACTGGACCATCAGCTCCTGCCTGAGTTTCCAGCCTGCCAGTTTGCCCTGCAAGATTTCAGATTAACCAATCCCCACCATCACCATGAGCCAATGCCTTAAAATAAAGGAACTGTGTGTGTGTGTGTGTGTGTGTGTGTGTGTGTGTGTGTGTCTGTGTATGCGTGTGTGTATTCTATGGTTTCTGTTTCTCTGGAGAACACTGACTGATATATGGATTACACTTTGGGTATACATTGGTACAACAGGTTCAGAAAATCCAATTGAGACTGTGGAAAGAGGGAGAAGGGGCAAGAGAGGTTTTAAGAAAAAAAATAGGATCCTTTAAACAGCTCACTAGACCCAACTGGATCACAATAAACTGTGGAAAATTCTTCAAGAGATGGGAATACAGACCACCTGACCTGCCTCTTGAGAAATCTGTATGCAGGTCAGGAAGCAACAGTTAGAACTGGACATGGAACAACAGACTGGTTCCAAATAGGGAAAGGAGTACGTCAAGGCTGTATATTGTCACCCTGCTTATTTAACTTCTATGCAGAGTACATCATGAGAAATGCTGGGCTGGAAGAAGCACAAGCTGGAATCAAGATTGCCGGGAGAAATATCAATAACCTCAGATATGCAGATGACACCACCCTTATGGCAGAAAGTGAAGAGGAACTAAAAAGCCTCTTGATGAAAATGAAAGAGGAGAGTGAAAACGTTGGCTTAAAGCTCAACATTCAGAAAATGAAGATCATGGCATCTGGTCCCATCACTTCGTGGGAAATATTATGGGGAAACAGTGGAAACAGTGTCAGACTTTATTTTTTGGGGCTCCAAAATCACTGCAGATGGTGACTGCAGCCATGAAATTAAGAGACGCTTACTCC